>NC_085139.1:206317802-206410849 GCF_024139115.2 Armigeres subalbatus | reverse complement strand
GTAGTTACGTATTGCTTCGATCGTAATGTCTGTAATGTGTTGATGCTGGAAGGTTCAGCAATGCAACATACGCAGTTTACTTTTGAGCATGCCGTTTTCTATACATACAGTTGCTCTCAAAATTGAGCGTACAGTATGGATTAGTTGACTACATTCGAAAATTTCAAGGGAAATTAAACGGTTGGCTGTTTTAATGCATTTCAATATTCATCCTTCCTTCAATGTATGCGTACATAAAATGGTTGAAATTTTTCTCTAAAGTTCATTTATTTGAAAATAATCTCAAAATACAACACATCAATAGGTAGGTGAAAGATTCCGCTACCTGTTGATAGTGTTGGTTTGCGTCGGAGAGCTATCAGATTCGTCAATTCGTCGTTTGAATCTTTGTTTACAAAAGCAGATAAGTTGTTTTGAAAATTTTGTCTTGATATATAAGATACGATGCCAGTGAAACATACAAATTGAAGCATCTATTTTTCCCAGCAGCATTGAATTGTTAAATAGCAATGTTCTTACCTCTCACTTGTTCGCCATTTTGACCAAAACATGGTTTAATTTTAAAATATTGAATCTTAAAGTAGCGGATGTTTATTATTATAAATATAATCATGAAAAAAAATATTAAAATACATTAATCGTGTTTATAATAAGAAATTTGATAGAAAAAAATTCGGTGTACGCTCAATTTTGTCACATCTAACGGCGTATTTTGAGATTATTTTCAAATAAATGAACTTTAGAGAAAAATTTCAACCATTTTATGTACGCATACATTGAAGGAAGGGATGAATATTGAAATGCATTAAAAAACAACTGAGCCAACAATTATATTTTGAATTTCTTAAATATTCATCTAATCAATGCAGTACGCTCAATTTTGAGAGTGACTGTAGGATATGAAGTAGTAAATATAGATTGACTTTTCTTTAGCTGGACCAGACATGCCAATAGAGATTATAAAGGAAGTTTATAGTTGTCGCTAATGGCAGCATCATTTGGTTGTATTCTGAATTATTCAACGACAAACGACATATGCTCAATGTATTTTATCTTGAAGACACTTAAATCAGTGTTGGAACAAGTCTCGCTTAACTTTTCAAAAGGACCTAAGTAACATTTGTTTCATGAATTAATTTGAGTACTGGAATCAAAAGCTTTCATGTTGTTCTGTTGATTGCGCTATTCAAATTAATTCATGAAAAAAATTTAACTTAGGACCTTTTGAAAAGATAAGCGAGAAGTATACCTTAGTTTTGATTTTGATGTTTTTATACGCATCTTTTCTTAACATTTATTAACATCCAAAAGGCCAAATTTTTCAGAAATGCTAATTTTGAAATCATTGCTCTGTTGGCTTCTGAACCGTTTAATGTGTATTTTTTAAACAATACAATTCCAATTCAACTTCAAGTAGTGTTCCAATTATATATGGTTCCAAAATTATTCCAGATTCCGTCGCCAATTCATTAGTATATGTAGGTATATCTTGTTTAGGCAGGGACTATGTCCAAGGGTTAGATCCCTCCCAGCCATCTGGAGTTATGGCTGCCTAGGATGTGGTGGGGTTTGACAGTGGCCCTGTTAAACCTCTATAAAAGCTGCATGAATCCGCAAGTAGGCTCCGCCAAAGCGACTGCCGCCCAAAGCGCATGCTCAAGTCCTGGTGTTAGGTGGGACGCCAACAGCCTGACACGACGGCCCTCCGACGAGACAGGAGGTTTGTGCAGGCCCAATTGCCGCATTTAAAACAACTATTACGAACGACATAGAAGATAATACGACTCGATACAATCGGCAACGACCCAGGCGACGAAAAAGGATCACGATTGGAAGCTTGGAACACGGAACTGCAAGTCGCTGGCTTCGCAGGTTGCGACAGAAAATCTACGATGAATTACATCCTGCAACTTCGATGTCGTAGCGCTGCATGAAATCTGCTGACAGGACAGAAAGGTGGAAAAACGGGCATCGAGCGGCTACCTTCTACCAAAGCTGCGTGGCACCATTAACGAGCTGGGAACCGGCTTCAAAGTGCTGGGAAAGATGCGCAACGCGTGATTGGGGTGCAGTCAACGCAAGGATGTGCAAGCTGAGGATAAAAGGCCGTTTCTTCAACTATAGCATCATCAACGCACTGCCCACACGAAGGAGATCCGACGACGAGAGAAGCGTTCATGCGCAGCTGGAGCAGACATACGATGGATGTCCACTGCGGACGTCAAAATCGTCATCGGTGACATGAACGCTCAGGTAGGAAGGGAAATGTATAGACCGGTCATCGGACCGGATAGCTGCATACCGTATCGAACGACAACGGCCAACGATGCATAAACTTTGAGCCTCCCGCGGAATGGATTCCAAGCACTTTCTTCCCGCAAGAATATCCACAAGGTCACATGGAAATCACCTAATCAAGGCAACGGAAAACCTAATCGACGGAAAATTCTTCCGACATACATGAATGTACGCACTTACCGCAGTGCGAATATTGAATCCGATCATACCTCGTTGCAGATGCCTGCGCTCAAAACTCTCGACGGTGATCAACACGTCGAGTCGTCCGCCGCGGCTAAACATTGGGCGGCTACAAGACTAGCCGTCACGCGCGCAGCAGTGAAGTGGCACTCCCAACCGAAGAGCAAGCAGCAGCATCTCTTGAAGATGGTTGAGAGATATTCGATCCGCCATTGAAGCACCGCAACCGCTGCACTAGGCATGGTGGCTCCGGATCAGAGAAATGACTGGTATGACGGCGAATGTGAGCAGTTAGTTGAGGAGAAGAATCACTGGCATCACTGTATGACAGTAAACATTGCTGCTACCGTCGATAGTAATTTTAATTGATATTAATGTTAATTTAATTTTATTATTCTGACCAATCGCTGAGTGTTATAAGTGAACATTGTGTAGTGCTTTCGTGTTGTTATCTGTTGACTGTAGTGAACAAAATTGTGTTATTCTATGTTGAATGGACATTGACCGATTGACACACTGATTGCTTTACATGCCATACGTCATTCCGCGAGTTTGCTAATAAGAATTTGGTGCTGCGGCCTGCTCACAAAATTGCATACAACAAGCAAATATTTGCCTATTTATCGTGCCTACATTTTGGCGCACATCGAACACTGCAATTATGGTCGTCCCCGTTGTCAGAAGGTTACATCGGGAAAGATCACATAACTTGTCGTGGTTATTGTGGAGAGTCATTCCATGCCTTTTGCGTAAACGTGGATCAGCCAGCCGTCGAAACATTAAAACTGCATGTGAATAATGTTTTTGGATGCAGCCTTATTTCTAGTGGACATTTTCGGAATCTGGCGATGCGTTATGACGACGGACCCTCTGATGAATCCGAGGCAATCAACTCGAAAGAGGTCTGGCGAGATTAAATGATGCTGTGAATTTATTGTCGGCAAAAGTTGATTGTCAGCCAAAACACTGGTGGATTCATTAAAGTTTCGGTACAATGATGTGCTTAAACTACGCACTCTCCAAAACGCAGGCGTCTAATCAGATCGTCGCCCAAGAACCGTGGTACAAGTAAGGTATTGTGAGACGGTGCGATTTACGATTTATTTTGGATCTATCTCTCGGCTTTCCATCCAAGTACCACAGAACAGGAAATAATGGAATTTGTTCGAAACTGTCTTGGCATGGGAAGAGCTTCCTAATCCAAAAGTGGTGAAGCTAGTGTCAAGAGGCAAGGATATATCAACCATGCGGTTCGTTTCATTCAAAGTTGGGCTCTAGATCATTGACTGAAATCGCTCTAAGGTGAATCGTGGCCTGAAAATGTACTTCAGGGAATTCGAAGATCGTCCAAAAAACTGCCACAAATGCAAAAAACTGCCACAAATTGTGAAAATCAACATGGATCACGTTGCTCCACCGAAAGATTCTGGTACAACGCAGGCTTCTCCATGGAACTCCAGACCATCACAATGACATCGCTAAATAATCTTTCTATCCTCTACAATACATCTTTACCAGGACGCATTGCCTACAGCTCTGAGGGAGATCCTAATACTCGACCCAGTCGCGCTGTCTGCCGTTTGTTCCTGCGTCAAAGTCGTCCTTGCCCTGTGGTCGAGATTTGTGATGGGATTCTGACGGCATCCCCAGGCAAGATGCGTGATAGAACCGTTTCGCCTAATTCCTCCCCATGTTCCAGCAAAATATATTGCACTCCATTACATCGTTTCGAAACGGAATCGGATGATAGTAATCCATCACCAGGACGCACAGTATACAGCATATTGAAGCCCGGCGCCCCTCGGCCCAGTCGCAAGAAGCAGTTCCAAGTCATCACAGTCGTCCTGGCCCTGTGGTCGAGGTCAGCAAGGGTTCTTCCAGCGTGATATCAGGCAAGTATTCGTTTTGCAGTAGCTCATCCCTGCCTGATACCTTCCAGTTCCAGCTCGCTCGGACCTATTGTGAAAGCACTCTCTAGACCGGTCCTTCGGAATCGCGGACAGTTTATCTGATTTGCGGTTTTCCAAAATGTTCAAGAGCTTAAGGACGAAAGTAGATGATGTCTTCCTGTCTACATCTGAGCTGGAGTATGATATCTACGTTTTCACGGAAAATGGCTGGACGATTGTATACAATCGTCGCAGTTGTTTTGCAGCAACTATGCAGTGTTCCGTGTCGATCGTTGTGTTACCAAGCTCGCCGACGTGGAGGAGGTGTTTTGATAGTGCTACAAAAATCGGTGAGGCATCTAGAGCGCTGACTGGGTGATTAACAAGGTTTGGGAGGATGAGGTTCTGCCGCAGGAGTGGATGAGGTGTCGTATGTCCCATCTACAAAAGGGCGATAAGCTGGATTGTAGCAATCACCGCGCAATCACATTGCTGAACGCCGCCTACAAGGTACTTCTCCAATTTTATGCCGACTAACACCAATTGCAAGAGAGTTCGTGGGCAGTACCAGGCGGGATTTATGGGTGAACGCCACACAGACCAGGTGTTCGCCATACGTCAGGTATTGCAGAAATGCCGCGAATACAACGTGCCCAACATCATCTATTTATCGACTTCAAAGCCGCATATGATACAATCGATCGGAGAGCTATGGCAGCTAATGCACGAAACGATTTCCAGATAAACCGATACGGTTGATCAAGGCGACGATGGTATTGGTGATGTGCGTAGTTCGAGTTTCAGGGCATTCTCGAGTCCTTCGAAACGCGTAGAGGGTTACGGCAAGGTGGGTCTTTCGTGTCTGCTATTCAACATCGCTTTGAGGGAGTAATACGAAGGGCAGGGATGACACGAGTGGTACGATTTTCACGAAGTCCGTCCAGTTATTTGGTTTCGCGACGACATTGATATCATGGCACGTAACTTTGAGAGGATGGAGGAAGCCTACATCAGACTGAAAAGCGAAGCTAAACGGATTGGACTAGTCATCAACACGTCGAAGACGAAGTACATGATAGGAAGAGGCTAAGAGGTCAATAAACCACCCACGAGTTTCTATCGGTGGTGACAAACGAGGTGGTTGAAGAATTCGCATTGGGCTCACTGGTGACCGCCGATAACGATACCAGCAGAGAAATTCGGAGGCGCATAATGGCTGAAAATCGTACGTACTTTGACTCCGTAAGACGCTGATCGAAAGAGTTCGCCGCCGTACCAAACTGACTATCTACAAAACGCTTATAAGACCGGTAGTTCTCACGGGCACGAGACGGACGATGCTCGTGGAGGACCAACGCGCACTGGAGTTTTGAAAGGAAAGTGTTGCGTACCATCTATGGTGGGTGCAGATGGCGGAGGTACGGAGGAGGCGAATGAACCACGATTTGCATCAGCTGTTGGGAGAACCATCCATCGTTCACACCGCGAAAATCGGAAGACTGCGGTGGGCCGGGCACGTAGCCAGAATGTCGGACAGTAATCCGGTGAAAATGGTTCTCGCCAACGATCCGACGGGAACAAGAAGGCTGGTGCACAGCGGGCAAGGTGGATCGATCAGGTGGAGGATCGTGACCCTCCGCAGACTACGGGTTGGCGAAGGGACGAGCTGAATGGAGAAGACTTTTATGTGCAGCACAGGCCACTCCGGCCTTAGTCTGATAAATAATAAAATATATCTTGTATAAATACACTATGCTCAGGGATTCAAGAATGTTTCTCAACCGAATACATCCTGTACAAGACCGAGAATCGTTATAAATGATTCCACCATTAATTGTGATATTTAATGGCTGATAAGGTCGGGTCGTATAATCCGACGTAGCGAGAAGAACTAAAGAGAAACTCGCAAGATTAAAAAGTTCAAATCAACAAATTTTACGATTGAAAAACAAAATTTCAATTGTCACGATAAAGATGGATTAAGCTAAACCGTAACATGAGGTTTATAAAGAATTGTTAACCAGAAAGTCACTCTACCGCTAGGACTTCCGTTAGATGTGTAACTAACTGCCGGGTTAGAGGCGTATATGTTCCAAAATCAATATTAGCAGGGATGTTGAATCGCCGTGTTGAACAAAGCTGCTTGCAATCACTGGAGGTGATATGTAAACAGCTCGGTTTTCAGAACTATAAACATAGCACTGGACGTTAACGGGGGATGCAGAGGCAAACTCAACATACAGAGATTGTGGGTGAGCCGGTCTGGTTGAAATAATAAATTCTTGGACGGTAACATGAGTTCCGACAAGTGATTCAGCGTGGTAGTGAACCAAATGTTGACCCGCAGAGGGACGAGCGCTGCGGCCATTGCCACGACGTCTGCGAGTCATGCCCTCAAACAGGCAGCCAAAGTAGGATGAGTAAAAGATTCGAGGGCTTTATTGTGAGCTATCGCATCGTGGTGTGGGTGCGGTTTAGTGGGATCAATAGACCATAGTCGAGTGTAGGACCTTACTCAGTCCGAGAAGGATACGTTGATAACCATAACTTATCATATCCGAGTGGAGTAAAATGAGAATCGAATCACCATCTCCGGATTTAATCCTACATCATTGTTCGCAAGGCGAACTGAGACTTGATATGGACTTGATTGATATAAGAGATAAAAGAACAGGCTACAATATCAAAAATTTGCACCTAAATATCATTTAAATATCAAGATATGCTATGGATAAGAGCAAACTAATGGCACATGATATTGATCACCTCTTACAAATAGCATAACGTGATCTCTTATGATATTTCAGTGCAAACATTGATATTATCGTCTGATCTTTCATCTCTTATATCAATCATGTGCAAATCTCAGTTTGCTATCTTATCAACATTTGATATTATTGAGCTATTTTCGTCTACTCGGGAGGGTCGAAATGGTTGTTTGACAGAATTGGTCATTTGGACGAAAACTTCATGTCATCTTTCGGCCTAACGGGTTAAAAATATCATTTGCTGAACGAGTAATAAGGAAAAAAACGAGCAATGGGTAATGTTTTAAACATAACCGTGAGTAGACGTAGGACTTATTTAAAAACAAAATCTAATAATAAATTTTTAGAAAATGTGCTATTTTAGGGAAGCTGTCCCGTTTTCCATTTCATTAAACGCAGCAACCCATGTAATCCATTAATTTGTTGATATGTCACTGCACCAACAATTGGAGGTGCTATTTTAGGTGACAATAATGGATGGTGCTGCAATTACAACACTTTTCGGTTGAAATACATTTAATGATCTTTCTTATGCACTCTTGAGGTAAGTGAAATGAAGTATAGACTTGATGTGAAACAACAAATAGTGGTGGAACGTGCTAAGTTCCTCCACTATTGGGTCTTTTACCCTAGCTTATTTTTTGTGCTGGGGAATCAGAACTTATATAATAAAACATGGTGAAACCCGTTTAGTACCAATTACAACTTAACAACAGTCATATGCCATTACTCGTTACCATTCCGGAATGATGTGGTTTATGAAACCAATTACTTTTGCCTATTTGCCTTTCCAGTGCAATGTGCAGCAAAGGAATTTGTTGAGAGCTGATCTTCAAATTCTAACTCGCATAAAATCCAAATTTTTCATAATTGGTGATTTCAATGCCAAACACCGTTCATGGAATAATGCTCAAAGCAATTCCAATGGCAAAATTTTATTTGAAGATTGTTCTGCGGGATATTATACTATTCAATATCCCAATGGACCAACTTGTTTTTCTTCTAGTCGAAATCTTTCTAGAATTGATTTAGTTTTAACGGAATCATCGGGCTACGAAATGGTGAGTTGACATCCAGGAAGGGGCGCCTAACATAGCTCTGGTCCTCACAAGTTCCAATACCTACGCTTCCACGGGTCGTCCGATGACAATTGACCGCCAGCTAAGGGTTGCGTACTTAGCTGGTAGTGCAGCCTGGGTCCTTCTGACATCAGCTAGTTGTCCTTCTGACATCAGCTAGAGTTAGAGGGTGCGTCCTGTGGGGTCTGCCTAGGATGTGGTGGAGTTCGACAGTGGGCTCTGTTGAACTTCTATAAAAAGCTGCATGTGTCCCCAAGCAGGCCCTATCAAAGCGACCGTGTGCCGCTCAAAGCGCACAAGCTTAGTCCTGGTGTTGGGTGGGACTTTAAACAAATTTGACCCGACTGATCGAGCGTCTGTCCACCAAGGAGGTGCGGATCCAACAGCGTCTGTTCTGGCATCCAGTGGCTGAGTATGGAATGCTATTCCCCGGGGGCTATACCTAAGATGGCAGCCCCATCCCGGTGGATAGGGAACCTTGGGCCAACAACCTACTGTTCCCGAAACATCAATTTGTTCGAGAATCCGATAATGAAAGAATACGGACTGATTTTACGGCGACGACTTTTAGCGCGGAACAACGGACACGAATGGAAACATGGAACGTTTTAACCCTAGCCCAGCAGGGTAAATTGGCACAACTTGCCAATGAGGCACGCCGCATGAAGCTTGGGATCCTGGGTGATATCAAGATCTGTTTGGGCGACTTCAATGCGAAGATCGGATCCGACAACTCGAACCATGAGCGCATTATGGGACGCCATGGTCTCGGAGAAATGAGCGAAAACGGAGAGCTGTTCGCAGAATTTTGTGGTAATAACGACATGGTGATCGGGGGATCGCTCTTTTCTCATCGACCGGTTCACAAGGTCACGTGGGTCTCCCGTGACGGCTTTACAGAAAATCAAATCGACGAAAATGGAAACGGAGCCTTCTTGATGTACGGAATAAACGTAGTGCCGATATCGCGTCTGATCATCACTTCATCACGGCGAAATACGCCTGCGCATTGCGCGGATTCGCCGGCAGGAGGAGAGAGTTGGACGACGGTTCAACACACGCCGACTGGAAGATGCCACGGTGAAACGGTCCTTCGTTGAAGAACTGAAGACGCGTGCTGCAGATATTCCGGAAGGTGGCAGCGTGGAAGACCAATGGACCGCCATCAAGAATGCCTTCATCACCACCAGCGAGAACAATCTGGGCGAACTACGCACCCAGAGAAAACAATGGATCACCGATGAGACCTGGAGGAAGATAGAGGAGCGAAGAGAAGCCAAAGCCGCGATAGAGCGATCAAAAACCAGAGGAGCCAAAGTTCTAGCCCGCCAACGATACGCGGCTCTTGAGAAGGAAGTAACCACCACCACCTCGGCATGACCTGCCTAGGATCCGACGTATAACACGCGTCAATACCGAAGCTCCATCACTGATAGAGATTCAAACAGCCATCCAAAGCATGAAATCGAATAAAGCCCCAGAGATCGATCGCATATAAGCCGAGATGCTCAAAGCTGACCCTATGACATCCGCTCAACTACTGCATCGTTTATTACGTAATATCTGGGACACCGCAACTTTCCCGGTCGACTAGATGCAAGGTATCTTAGTGAAGGTGCCCAAAAAGGGTGACCTGACTGTATGCGATAACTGGCAAGGCTTTATGTTGCTGTGTACCGTTCTCAAAGTTCTATGCAAAATTATCCTAGCCCGGATTCAGGAGAAGATCGATGCGACTCTCCGGCGACAGCAGGTCGGATTCCGTGCCGGAAGATCCTGTATGGACCATATTGTCACGCTCCGTATCATTCTGGAACAGGTCAACGAATTCCAAGAGTCCCTTCACTTGGTATTGATTGACTACGAAAAAGCTTTCGACCGTCTCAATCACGAGAATATGTGGGGCGCCCTGAGACGCAAGGGGCTTCCTGAGAAAATCATCGGCCTCATCGAGGCACAGTACAAGGCCTTCTCGTGTAGAGTGCTGCATAATGGCGTCTTGTCCGACCCTATCCGGGTCGTAGCTGGTGTGAGGCAAGGATGTATTCTATCACCGTTACTGTTCCTCATCGTAATCGATGAGATTCTGGTAGATGCGATTGACCGTGAACCAAACCGCGGGCTGTTATGGCAGCCTATAACCATGGAGCACCTAAACGACTTCGAATTGGCGGATGACGTTGCACTACTCGCGCAACGGCGCTCTGATATGCAGAGTAAGCTCAACGACCTTGCCGATCGCTCCTCCTCGGCAGGTTTAGTCATCAACGTCAACAAAACCAAATCGTTGGATGTAAACACGGTGACTCCTTCCAGTTTCACAGTAGCCGGGCAACCAGTGGAGAATGTTGAAAGCTTCCAATATCTTGGTAGCCAAATGGCGTCAGACGGCGGTGCCAAGATCGACATAGGCGCACGGATCAAGAAAGCAAGGGCTGCCTTTGCGAGTTTAAGAAATATCTGGAAAAACAGGCAGATAAGTGAACGCACCAAAATACGAATTTTCAACTCTAACGTGAAATCTGTGCTGTTATACGCTAGCGAAACATGGTGTGTATCAGTGGAGAACACTCAATGGCTGCAGGTGTTCATTAACAGATGCCTGCGGTATATAATTCGGGCCTGGTGGCCTCACAATTGGATCTCAAACAACGAGCTCCATCGTCGTTGTCACCAGAGGCCGATAGCAACAGAAATTCGGGATCGGAAGTGGGGCTGGGTCGGCCACACTCTACGTAGAGCGGAAACGAAATCTGTAAACAAGCATTAGACTGGAACCCAGCGGGACATCGCAGCAGAGGCAGACCCAGAGGCTCATGGCGGCGAAGCCTCAATAAAGAAATAAAAGAAGTCGACCGAAATCTAACCTGGCAACAGGTTAAAGCGATAGCCGGGCATCGCTCAGGATGGAGATCTTTCAAGTCGGTTCTTTGCACCACCGGAGGTGTACAGGATCCATAAGTAAGTAAAAAAGCTCCACCACGGATCAGGTGTTCGCCATTCGCCAAGTACTGCAGAAATGCCACGAATACAACGTGCCCACACATCATCTATTCATCGACTTCAAAGTCACATATGATACAATCGATCGGAACTAGCTATGGCAGTTAATGCACGAACACAATGCAAACACATGCAATTTTCAATAAGTCCGTCCAGCTATTTTTCTTCGCCGACGACATAGATATTATGGCACGTAACTTTGTTTTTGTTTGTTTTTTTTTTCATTTCCAGCAGAACTGCATGCAGGAACCGAATTATAATTTTCTTAAGTTGTAAAATAATCTTAATTTAATTCTTTAATTTAATTTAGTTCAACAATTTTGTTCTACATGTCGCTTATTTACTCTACAATGCTTTGCACCTCCACTCTTCAGTCGAACACGCAAAATAAAACCATATTATCAAAACGCGATGGTTTTTTTTTCTCGTACGCTTAGGTTTTTCAATCGGCAATTAATTTTCTTCCAGATAAATAGGAGGTTCGACTTCAGAATAGTTTTCGTCCAAATCTGATGTTTCCATGTTGCGATTTTCACGAAGGTTGTTCAGAACTTTTTTAACATCCTGGATGTTTCTAGAATATTGTACACCTCTATCACTTTGTACCACAATTTTTGCTCCGTTTCTGGTTATAGCAGTGTAACGATCTTCTGAAAATGTTGGGTCACCTTTCTGTTTAGTGATTTGTGCTTGAAGCACCTTATCCCAAAAAAAACCTTAAAAAAATAAAAAATAAACGGAAATGTCCGATTCTCGAGCTCCTCTGACCAAGTCAGCATATTACTTGCTATCCATCTTAGATTTTGCATCTTTCTCACGAATGTCTGTTCGATCCAGATGATCTACCGGCAGTGCTTCCCAGCGGAATGGGAACGTTCCTCTAAATCTCCACCTCACAAGAAGTTCGAATGGTGTTACACCGAGTCTTGATAGAGGTCGAACCTTGTTGTGCATATGCAAATATTGTTCTACATTGTAATTAATTTCCATAATGTAGACATAGTAATTAATTTCCACTCCGGGTGGCTTAATACCCGGCATATAGGCAATTAACTTTGAAACTTTTCTGGTGATTCGGCACTCCTACCAGTTGCGCCATTGTCGTAGTCGGATGTCAGCATGTTGCTGTTGCCGCTGTGCTCGTTTTCTCTCAGTGGCCCTGACAAAGGGCCTTTGATGTTTTATTTATTTATTTTTTTGTTGCCAACAGACAGCACGTAACACCGTTTCCTTGGTGGCCCTGATAAGGACCGTTGTTTCGATGCTTTTCTCCCAGAAGTAACGCCACCACTGAAGCTTGACAGAAGGCCGTTGGGTTGGTATAACCAAGCTGCCGCTGCCTCACTCCAACGAATGCGACACAATGACAACCACCACCAACACCGCTGCCGTGTCGGGCTCAGCTCCGCTTTTTGCTCCCGCGCTACTACCAGTCCTCCAATGTCAACACACGAACAGGGATCGAATGTGTACGTTCTTCTTTTCTTCGGGCGTTCTGCTTCCTGCGATGCGTCGTCGTTTGCTTTAGACTGATGAATAAGCTTGATAACGGACCGGCTCGCTTTATGTAGTTGCGGGCTGACACGATTGACCAATCAGCATCAACGGAGGGGAAACAGCAAATCTCGGGAACTTTTTCAAATCGTCGTATGTAACATTTTGATCAAGTTGAAAAAATGAGCTGGGAAGTTTTCAGATTTTATTTTTATTCCTATTTAGAAACTAAACATTTTTATTGCAATTGAATTCACCTCAACGATACATTATGAAAAGGTTCATCGTCACTGACTCTGAAATCTGCACTGCGTGTGAACATTTCAGTTATTTTGATAAAAATATATGTTACAACGTTCTGCAACAGATAAATCACATACGTCGTTTTGATAAGTCAGCATGACCGAGGTCATGCTACTTTCGTCGAAATGTTACGCTGCTCCGTACGCTGCATTGTTGATACGTCGAAATGTTGCGTCAAGTTGAAACGTTTCACGCACATGCGACAAAAAAATTGCAACACTTACAACACGACGTAACAACATTTGCTGCAGAAAAACAACGTAAAATGTTTTTCTTAACAAAAATCAGAATATTCAAGCAACATGCCTTATTTTGAAATCAATGATGAAAAAGTACAAGCAGACGCACGTTTTAAACTATTTAGTTGATCGAAAAAACTTTTTAAAGTACATTTTCTGCTAAGCGGTGTATGTGCAATATTTTTAACAATGATGTTACACCGTTTTGTAAAAAAATTGATTTACATTTTTAATAACACATTTTCATGTAGCTTTGAAGATACACACATTTTTAGATGAATTTGAAGCCATTTGCTGTTGAAAACGGGTTTGTTTACATTTTGCGACATACGCCGTTTTGAAAAAGTACCCGAGAAATGGAAACAAATTATTTTTCTTCTTGTTTTCGTTTGTTTTTTTTTCGTTTCCAGCAGAACTGCATGCAAGGAACAAAATTATTATTTTCTTAAGTTGTTAAATAATCTTAAACATAATTTAATTGAGTTCAACAATTTTATTCTACATGTCGCTTATTTACTCTACAGTTGATTTTTGGCTTCAGAGTTAGCGAAGAAATCCAGTCAAATCCTTTAAGATTTCTTGATCCTTGCTCGCCGAAAATTCCTCCCATCCTCGCCTCGTTACAGGGTCCAGACGCGAAATAAGAAGATCGATCAGAAGAAGTTCTTTGTAGTCTCCTTGTTGAATTATTTGATCAGTACGTTGGAAACTGTCTACAAGTTTGTGCAAATCAGTTACCGACTCTCTAGCAAGAACGGGTAAATCTAAAAGAATTTGCACCTGCCTTTTCTTTAGCTGTTTACTGTTGCTATTCCGCTCAACAAGTAGATTCCAGGCTACCAGGATTAAACTTTTCGGCTCGCCATGAAGACACCCTTTCAAATAATGACTTCAAATCTGTTCGCCAATGAATTAGCGCGGTAAACATATCGCAAAAACTGAGCTATTCATTAATGTCCCCATCAAAAACCTGTAACCTAATCTGCGGTAACTAAACTACCCCCCATCGACGTTTCTGTTCCATGAAACGACCTATCCATCGTCGGGGTTGACTCCTGTAGTTGCTTCAACTGATCCATGAGAAATGCCTTCATCTTATTGAAGCGCACGCTGAAATCCTTTCTTTTGGCATCGATTGGCTATTTTTCTTCGTTGTTGCTGGAATGCGACTTCACCTCGATGTAAATTCGTGTAAATTTAAACAACTTTCTCTATCTGTGTAGTGTTCTCGATTTTCTCTCGCAGTTCATCCAGTCGATCTATCCGGGTGGACATATCGAAAGCTACGGCGTCAATCGGACCGTCCTCGACGAACTCCCGAGTATCGCTGAAAGAGCTTTGGTACTCTGTTAACTTGGTCATCAGCATCTTCAACGATGTTGACTTTTTCTTGGATGATGGCGGCATGACGCAGCTCAAAGTGGTTGGTCACATCGCAAGATGAGTTCCAAGATTGAAAAAAATGGCCACTTCCTTAAGTGAACCAGGCCTTGGAAGCGCCCGGAGGATGACCAAGTCGATTGAAAATCGTCGAAATGTATTGCAGTGTAGGGGAAACCCCCAATTGTCGAACGGCTAATTTTGTCGCCTATTGTTGAACTCCCAAAAGAAATGCACGTGCGTTCAACAACAGGCGAAGAAATTAGCCGTTCAACATTTGGCGAATTACCCTACTTGTTTTGCAAAATCATGAAGTTTAACATGTCGCAAAACAAAAATTGACCTTGGTTGCTAAAACTATAGGATTTTTGTGATCGATTCCAAAAGATTGCTTAGAAATTCGTTAAAAACGGGCTGAGTTTGAAATTGTCTCCTATTTAGGGAAAAAAACTATTCTTAGAAGAATTTCTGTAGAAACATAATTTACGTAATAACGTTAAGAGAAACTTTTGAAGACATTTCCAAGGGATGTATGCAAAACTTCCTCCAGGAATGCCTGTTGATTCTCAGATAAATTTGAAGACCAATTTACAGTGCTGTTTAGCAATATAAAGCAATGTTTGGAGACATTTGTTTGCATCGGAGGTGTTGGAGGAGTATTCAAATTGACAAAGAAATTACAATATCGCAAACATCGTTTGTTTTTAAGTGTTTAACATAATTTTTAAAGAATTCTCACTTACAATTTTTCACCTTGTCGTATATCATGTAAATTAATCTATTAAAAACTTATACATTATACGGAATTATTTCTAGCCTCACCATAAAAGAGTTACAGCGAATTGAGGTCAAACTCAAACGTACTAAGGATCTAATATTAACTGAGATGCATAAAAGACTCAACCAAATCTGGAGAAACCAGACAAAAGTTTGTGTGAAGTACTAATCTCATACATTATTTGTTCAAGCCCGGCACCAGCCTCTAATCCGTTAATCCAATTACGGTCGTTCCGTGTGAAACCAACAACCCATCAGGGTGGAAAATTTCGTTTGTTCCTTATGCTAATCTTCGGCTCTCGATTTCTCCATCGCAGGCATCTTATCAAAATTGGCAAACCATTCTGTGTCCTCCGTATGGGCTTTCGCAGCTAGTTGCAATCTTTTTGGTAGTCCTGTGACTTTTTGAGCAGTTGCTGGATAAGCCGTTGTAAATTACGGATTTTGGGAAGCGAAAGTAGCTGAAGGGACCAGGAACAGTCGTAGATTTATCAGTGAAAAGTCAAAACGTAGACCCGATAGATACTCGCTCGGTACTCGTTAATCCAATTTGGTTCCTTTGGGTTGCGCATTTTAAATATTTCAACTCGGCTGGTTTTTGGGGGTGTCATAAATCCTGTTAGCAATGGTAGTTAATTCAATTATCTGAAGAGAAAAAAAAAGGCTGCGAGATCACGAACATCTTTCTCGGGTTGAGAAAGAAGTGAAATTAATGCCATTATGGGACACTTGGGTGTGGAAAAGAAATCACTTTCAGCCATCAACGGCACTCCCTCAAAACATCATTAATCATCGTCCGCCCGGGCAGGAATGATGGAAGCATGATGGGCGACGATTTGCATTTTTACTCAAACGCGTCTGCCACGGACATGTTTTCATGCATAATTATCAGCAATTTTATCAACACTTCTCATGATAAGCCACATGTACTGCGGAAATGGTTAGCACGTGTTTGTCACTCTCCTTCTGTTCGAAAAAAATATTGAGAAACACGATTCCCTGAAAGTTTTTTGGCGCTTTGAATCATTTTTCGAATCGATTGGAACTTGATCCTAGAGCAAAACTGATGGATGCTCTCGTGATGTGTGAGATTTTCTATACCTTAGTTTCCTTTTTGAAACGCGACGGTGATTTTGCTTTCATTCATAGACGTTCGTGAAATTTAAACCTGCAGCACCATTCAACCTTCGCAGGTGAATAAAACTGAAATTGTTCTATGGAAGGGCAGAGATAGTTTCCTTCCTTTCGAGTGTCGTTTCGCTGGGTGAAATGATGAAGATCACATGTGACGATAAAAGTGTCGGGTGTAGGATTCGGTCCGACAGACAGGATGAAACTATCGAATTTCGCTAATTTTCCCAGACATTGGCTTGTTCTCACACTTGCCATCAGGATAAGGGTGAAGTTTGATGTACTTGGGTCTCAGGTGGTATTTATGGGAATTCGGTTTCATACCTGTAGAGCATTTTGGAAGGATTCGTTCTCATGAACGGAATAAAGTGTTTTATGATGTTCTGAAATATTTTTTTTCGTGAGGATGATGGACTAACCTCGGACTGATAGCTATATTGATTATTGAGTTTCGATTATATATGATTTGGTTAACCAAACTCTTAAGCCTTAAGATGGCTGTTATATTGTACCTATGGCTAAGCGCACATTTAGTTTTATACAAACTTAATCTTAATCAAATATCCATTTTATGCCACACAATTGTTTAATACATTTTTTTATGTGATGATTTAGGTTAGTTATTTAAATATGTAAAACTTATAAAAAGTGTCGGAATTGAATTTGAAAAATTAGTGATGTGATGGACCTGCTCGAAGAATGTGCCAAGGAATATTTTTTCATGAACAAAAGTGACAGCTCAATTTACTTTACATAGAAGGCATAATTAGCGTTTCGAAATTTGCTCTACTTGCCAGCTCTGTATTACTCAAAGAATTATAGTAACGGAATCATTTCTTGACCATTCCTTCCTTGTACTATCTATTTGATCAGTACTTATGAAATGCTCGAGGAGGACTTGCAAGCACTCGGAGTATTCGAGAGACGGGTGCTTAGGACCATCTTTGGCGGTGTGCAAGAAGACGGTGTGTGGCGGCGAAGAATGAACCACGAGCTCGCCCAACTCTACGGCGAACCCAGTATCCAGAAGGTAGCTAAAGCCGGAAGGGTACGATGGGCAGGACATGTTGCAAGAATGCTGGACAGCAACCCTGCAAAGACGGTGTTCGCTTCCGCTCCGGCAGGTACGAGACGGCGTGGAGCGCAGCGAGCGAGATGGGCACACCAGGTGCAAAACGACTTGGCGAGCGTGGGGCGTATCCGAGGATGGAGAGATGCGGCCTCGAACCGTGCATTGTGGCGTCAAATTGTTGATTCAGTGTTATCTGTTTAGATTTTAACTTAATAAATGAAATGAATTATGAAATGCACAATACCCATAAATATGGCCTCACACTTCAGGAATTTGACTCACGGATTTTGTCCGAAAAAAATTCCATTCAGAAACCCAGAAGAACTATTTCGGAATCCCAAAACATTCAGTTTGGTATCCCAACAGGTTTTCATTTCTAATCATAAAAAAGTTCCGAAAGGATTCCACTCGGAATCCGGAAAGGATTCCATTCGGAATCCGGAAAGGATTCCATTCGGAATCCGGAAAGGATTCCATTCGGAATCCGAAAAGGATTCCATTCGGAATCCGGAAAGGATTCCATTCGGAATCCGGAAAGGATTCCATTCGGAATCCGGAAAGGATTCCATTCGGAATCCGGAAAGGATTCCATTCGGAATCCGGAAAGGATTCCATTCGGAATCCGGAAAGGATTCCATTCGGAATCCGGAAAGGATTCCATTCGGAATCCGGAAAGGATTCCATTCGGAATCCAGAAAGGATTCCATTCGGAATCCGGAAAGGATTCCATTCGGAATCCGGAAAGAATTCCATTCGGAATCCGGAAAGGATTCCATTCGGAATCCGGAAAATATTCCATACGGAAAAGATTTCACTCGGAATCCGAAAAAGAATCCATCCGGAAAGGATTCCATTCGGAATCCGGAAAAGATGCCATTCGGAATCCGGAAAGAATTCCATTCGGAATCCGGAAAGGACTCCATTTGGAGTCCGGAAAATATTCCATTCGGAACCCGGAAAGGATTCCATTCGGAGTCCGGAAAGGATTCCATTCGGAATCCGGAAAATATTCCATTCGAAATCCGGAAAGGATTCAATTCGGAAGTCGGAAAGGATTCCATTCGAAACCGGAAAGGATTCCATTCGAAACCGGAAAGGATTCCATTCGAAACCGGAAAGGATTCCATTCGGAATCCGGAAAGGATTCAATTCGGAGCCCGGAAAGGATTCCATTCGGAATCCGGAAAGGATTCCATTCGGATTTCGGAAAAGATTTGATTCGGAATCCGAAAAAAAATCTTTTCGGAATCCGGAAAGGATTCCATCCGGTGTTATCTGTTTACATGTTAACTAAATAAATGAAATGAATTATGAAATGCACAATACCCATAAATATGGCCTCACACTTCAGGAATTTGACTCACGGCTTTTGTCCGAAAAAAAAAATCCATTCAGAAACCCAGAAGAACTAATTCGGAATCCCAAAACATTCAGTTTGGTATCCCAACAGGTTTTCATTTCTATTCATAAAAAAGTTCCGAAAGGATTCCATTCGGAATCCGGAAAGGATTCCATTCGGAATCCGGAAAAGAATCCATCCGGAAAGGATTCCATTCGGAATCCCAAAAGGATTCCATTCGGAATCCGGAAAGGATTCCATTCGGAATCCGGAAAGGATTCCATTCGGAATCCGGAAAGGATTCCATTCGGAATCCGGAAAGGATTCCATTCGGAATCCGGAAAGGATTCCATTCGGAATCCGGAAAGGATTCCATTCGGAATCCGGAAAGGATTCCATTCGGAATTCCGAAAGGATTCCATTCGGATTCCGGAAAGGATTCCATTCGGAACTCGGAATTCCATTCGGAATCCGGAAAGGATTCCATTCGGAATTCGGAAAAGATTCCATTCGAAACTCGGAAAAGATTTCACTCGGAATCCGAAAAAGAATCCATCCGGAAAGGATTCCATTCGGAATCCGGAAAAGATGCCATTCGGAATCCGGAAAGAATTCCATTCGGAATCCGGAAAGGACTCCATTTGGAGTCCGGAAAATATTCCATTCGGAACCCGGAAAGGATTCCATTCGGAGTCCGGAAAGGATTCCATTCGGAATCCGGAAAATATTCCATTCGAAATCCGGAAAGGATTCAATTCGGAAGTCGGGAAGGATACCATTCGGAAACCGGACAGGATTCCATTCGGAGTCCGGAAAGGATTCCATTCGGAATCCGGAAAATATTCCATTCGAAATCCGGAAAGGATTCAATTCGGAAGTCGGAAAGGATTCCATTCGGAAACCGGAAAGGATTCCATTCGGAAACCGGAAAGGATTCCATTCGGAAACCGGAAAGGATTCCATTCGGAATCCGGAAAGGATTCAATTCGGAGCCCGGAAAGGATTCCATTCGGAATCCGGAAAGGATTCCATTCGGATTTCGGAAAAGATTTGATTCGGAATCCGGAAAAAATTCTTTTCGGAATCCGGAAAGGATTCCATCCGGAATCCGGAAAGGATTCCATTCGGAATCCGGAAAAGATTTCATTCGGAATCCGGTAAGGATTCCATTCGGAATCCGGAAAGGATTCCATTCGGAATCCGGAAAGGACTCCATTCGGAATCCGGAAAATATTCCATTCGGAACCCGGAAAGGATTCCATTCGGAATTCGGAAAAGATTCCATTCGGAATCCGGGAAGGATTCCATTCGGAAACCGGAAAGGATTCCATTCGGAATCCGGAAAATATTCCATTCGGAACCCGGAAAGGATTCCATTCGGAATTCGGAAAAGATTCCATTCGGAATCCGGGAAGGATTCCATTCGGAAACCGGACAGGATTCCATTCGGAGTCCGGAAAGGATTCCATTCGGAATCCGGAAAATATTCCATTCGAAATCCGGAAAGGATTCCATTCGGAATCCGGAAAGGATTCCATTCGGAGTCCGGAAAGGATTCCATTCGGAATCCGGAAAAGATTTGATTCGGAATCCGGAAAGAATTCCATTTGGAATCCGGAAAGAATTCCATTCGGAATCTGGAAAGGATTCCATTCGGAATCCGGAAAAGATTTCATTCGGAATCCGGAAAGGATTCCATTCGGAATACGAAAAGGATTCCATTCGGAATCCGGAAAGGATTCCATTCGGAATCCGGAAAAGATTCCATTCGGAATCCGGAAAGGATTCCATTCGGAATCCAGAAAGGATTCCATTCGGAATCCGGAAAGGATTCCATTCGGAATCCGGAAAGAATTCCATTCGGAGTCCGGAAAGGATTCCATTCGGAATCCGGAAAAGAATCCATCCGGAAAAGATTTCATTCGGAATCCGGAAAAGAATCCATCCGGAAAGGATTCCATTCGGAATCCGGAAAAGAATCCATCAGGAAAGGATTCCATTCGGAATCCCAAAAGGATTCCATTCGGAATCCGGAAAGGATTCCATTCGGAATCCAGAAAGGATTCCATTCAGAATCCGGAAAGGATTCCATTCGGAATGCATTCGGAGTCCGGTAAGGATTCCATTCGGAATCCGGAAAAGATGTCATTCGGAATCCGGAAAGAATTCCATTCGGAATCCGGAAAGGACTCCATTCGGAGTCCGGAAAATATTCCATTCGGAATCCGGAAAGGATTCCATTCGGAATTCGGAAAAGATTCCATTCGGAACCCGGAAAAGATTTCATTCGGAATTCGGAAAAGATTTCATTCGGAATCCGAAAAAGATTTCATTCGGAATCCGGAAAGGATTCCATTCGGAAAACGGAAAGGATTCCATTCGGAAACCGGAAAGGATTCCATTCGGAAACCGGAAAGGATTCCATTCGGAATCCGGAAAGGATTCCATTCGGAGTCCGGAAAGGATTCCATTCGGAATCCGGAAAGGATTCCATTCGGATTTCGGAAAAGATTTGATTCGGAATCCGGAAAGGATTCCATTTGGAATCCGGAAAGAATTCCATTCGGAATCCGGAAAGGATTCCATTCGGAATCCGGAAAGGATTCCATTCGGAATCCGGAAAGGATTCCATTCGGAATCCGGAAAGGATTCCATTCGGAATCTGGAAAGGATTCCATTCGGAATCCGCAAAGGATTCCATTCGGAATCCGGAAAGGATTCCGTTCGGAATTTGTAAACGATTCCATTCGTACACCCGAAAGGATTCCATTCGGAATCCGGAAAGGATTCCATTCGGAATCCGGAAAGGATTCCATTCGGAATCCGGAAAAAATCCATTCGGAATCTGGAAAGGATTCCATTCGGAATCCGGAAAGGATTCCATTCGGAATCCGGAAAGGATTCCATTCGGAATCCGGAAAGGATTCCATTCGGAATCCGGAAAGGATTCCATTCGGAATCCAGAAAAGATTCCATTCGTACTCCGGAAAGTATTCCATTCGGAATCCGGAAAGGATTCTATTGAAATCCGGAAAGGATTCCATTCGGAATCCGGAAGCGATTACATTCGGAATCTGGAAAGGATACCATTCGGAATCCGGAAAGGATTCCATTCGGAATCCGGAAAGGATTCCATTCGGAATCCGGAAAGGATTCCATTCGGAATCCGGAAAGGATTCCATTCGAAATCCGGAAAGGATTCCATTCGGAATCCGGAAAGGATTCCATTCGGAATCCGGAAAGGATTCCATTCGGAATCCGGAAAGGATTCCATTCAGAATCCGGAAAGGATTCTATTCGGAATCCGGAAAGGATTCCATTCGGAATCCGGAAAGGATTCCATTCGGAATCCGGAAAGGATTCCATTCGGAATCCGGAAAGGATTCCATTCGGAATCCGGAAAGGATTCCATTCGGAATCCGGAAAGGATTCCATTCGGAATCCGGAAAGGATTCCATTCGGAATCCGGAAAGGATTCCATTCGGAATCCGGAAAGGATTCCATTCGGAATCCCGGAAAGGAATTTATTCAGAATCCCGGAAAGGATTCCATTCGGAATCCGGAAAGGATTCCATTCGGAATCCGGGAAGGATTCCATTCGAATCCCGGAAAGGATTCATTTCGGAATCCGGAAAGGATTCCATTCCAAAACCCGAAACGATTCCATTCGGCATCCCGAAAGGATTCCATTCGGAATCCGAACAAGGATTCCATTCGGAATCCGGAAAGGATTCCATTCGGAATCCGAAAGGATTCCATTCGAATCGAAATGATTCCATTCGGAAACCCCAAAGGATTTCATTCGGAATCCCCAAAGAAATCCATTCGGAATCCCCAAAGGATTCCATTCAGAATCCCTAATGTATTCCATTCAGAATCCCTAATGTATTCCATTCAGAATCGCGAGATGATTCCATTCGGAATTTCGAAAGAATTCTATTTGGAATCCCGGAAAAGTTCTATTCAGAATCCTGAAAGGATTTTATTCGGAATCCCGAAAGAGTTGCATTCGGAATCGAAAGGATTCCATTCGAATCCCGAAAGGATTCCATTCGGAATCCCGGAAAGGATCTCCATCTGAATCCCGAAAGTTCCATTCCAGGATTCCATTCGGAATCCCCAAAGGATTCCATTCGGAATCCCGAAAGGATTCCCATTCGGAATCCCGAAAGGATTCCCATTCGGAATCCCGAAAGGATTCCCATTCGGAATCCCGAAAGGATTCCCATTCGGAATCCTGAAAGGATTCCATCTGAATCCCGGAAAGGATTCCATTCGGAATCCGAAAGGATTCCATTCGGAATCCTGAAAGGATTCCATTCGGAATCCCGAAAGGATTCCATTCGGAATCGAAAGGATTCCATTCGGAATCGAAAGGATTCCATTCGGAATCGAAAGGATTCCATTCGGAATCCTGAAAGGATTCCATTCGGAATCCCGAAAGGATTCCATTCGGAATCCCGAAAGGATTCCATTCGAATCCCCGGAAAGGATTCCATTCGGAATCGAAAGGATTCCATTCGAATCCCGAAAGGATTCCATTCGGAATCCCGAAAGGATTCCATTCGAATCCCGAAAGGATTCCATTCGAATCGAAAGGTTCCATTCGGAATCGAAGGATTCCATCGGAATCCCGAAAGGATTCCATTCGGAATCGAAAGGATTCCATTCGGAATCGAAAGGATTCCATTCGGAATCCCGGAAAGGATTCCATTCGGAATCCCGAAAGGATTCCATTCGGAATCGAAAGGATTCCATTCGAATCCCGAAAGGATTCCCATTCGGAATCCCGAAAGGATTCCCATTCGGAATCCCGAAAGGATTCCCATTCGGAATCCTGAAAGGATTCCATTCTGAATCGAAAGGATTCCATTCGGAATCCCGAAAGGATTCCATTCGAATCCCGAAAGGATTCCATCTGAATCCCGAAAGGATTCCATTCGGAATCCCGGAAAGGATTCCATTCGAATCCCGAAGGGATTCCATTCGGAATCCCCAAAGGATTCCATTCGGAATCCTCAAAGGATTCCATTCGGAATCCCGAAAGGATTCCATTCGGAATCCCGAAAGGATTCCATTCGGAATCCGAAAGGATTCCATTCGGAATCGAAAGGATTCCATTCGGAATCCCGAAAGGATTCCATTCGGAATCCCGAAAGGATTCCATTCGAATCCCGAAAGGATTCCCATTCGGAATCCCGAAAGGATTCCCATTCGGAATCCTGAAAGGATTCCCATTCGGAATCCCAGAAGGATTCTCATTCGGAATCCCGGAAAGGATTCCATTCGGAATCCCAAAAGGATTCCATTCGGAATCCCAAAAGGATTCCGTTCGGAATCCCAAAAGGATTCCATTCGGAATCCTAGAAGGATTCCGTTCGGAATCCCGGAAGGATTCCATTCGAATCCCGTGAAAGGATTCCATTCATCTGAATCATTCGGAATCGAAAGGATTCCGTTCGGAATCCTAGAAAGGATTCCGTTCGGAATCCCGGAAGGATTACATTTGGAATACCAAAAAGGATTCCATTCGGAATCCCAAAAAGTATTCCATTCAGAATACCAGTAAGGATTCCATTCGGAATCCCGAAAAGGGATTCCCTTCGGAATCCCGAAAAGGATTCCCTTCGGAATCCCGAAAAGGATTCCATTCGGAATCCCGAAAAGGATTCCATTCGGAATCCCGAAAGGATTCCATTCGGAATCGAAAGATTCCATTCGAATCGAGAAAGGATTCCATTCGGAATCCCCAAAGGATTCCACTCGGAATCCCCAAAGGATTCCATTCGGAATCCCCAAAGGATTCCATTCGGAAGCCCCAAAGGATTCCATTCGGAATCCCCAAAGGATTCCATTCGGAATCGAAAGGATTCCATTCTGAATCCTGAAAGGATTCCATTCGGAATCGAAAGGATTCCATTCGGAATCGAAAGGATTCCATTCGGAATCCCGAGAGGATTCCATTCGGAATCCCGAGAGGATTCCATTCGGAATCCCGAGAGGATTCCATTCGGAATCCCGAGAGGATTCCATTCGGAATCCCGATAGGATTCCATTCGGAATCCCGATAGGATTCCATTCGGAATCCCGATAGGATTCCATTCGGAATCCCGATAGGATTCCATTCGGAATCCCGATAGGATTCCATTCGGAATCCCGATTGGATTCCATTCGGAATCCCGATTGGATTCCATTCGGAATTTCGAAAGAATTTCATTTGGAATTTCGAAAGAGTTCCATTCGGAATCCCGATTGGATATCATTCGGAATCCCGAAAGGATTTCTTTCGGAATCTGAAAGGATTCCATTCGGAATCCCGAAAGGATTCCCATTCGCAATCCCGAAAGGATTCCCATTCGGAATCCCGAAAGGATTCCATTCGGAATCCCGAAAGGATTCCATTCGGAATCCCGAAAGGATTCCATTCGGAGTCCCGACAGGATTCCATGCGGGATCCCGAAAGGAATCCTTTCGGAATCCCGAAAGGATTCCATTCGGAATCGAAAGGATTCCATTCGAATCCCGAAAGGATTCCATTCGGAATCCGAAAGGATTCCATTCGGCATCCCGAAAGGATTCCATTCGGAATCCCGAAAGGATTCCCTTCGGAATCGAAAGGATTCCATTCGGAATCGAAAGGATTCCATTCGGAATCCCGGAAAGGATTCCATTCGGAATCGAAAGGATTCCATTCGCCATCCCGAAAGGATTTCTTTCTGTATCCCGAAAGGATTCCATTCGGAATCCCGAAAGGATTCCATTCGGAATCCCGAAAGGATTCCATTCGGACTCCCGAAAGGATTCCATTCGGAATCCCGAAAGGATTCCATTCGGAATCCCGAAAGGATTCCATTCGGAATCCCGAAAGGATTCCATTCGGAATCCGGAAAAGATTTCATTCGGAATCCGGAAAAGATTTCATTCGGAATCCGGAAAGGATTCCATTCGGAATCCGGAAAGGATTCCATTCGGAATCCGGAAAGGATTCCATTCGGAATCCGGAAAGGATTCCATTCGGAATCCGGGAAGGACTCCATTCGGAATCCGGAAAATATTCCATTCGGAACCCGGAAAGGATTCCATTCGGAATCCGGGAAGGATTCCATTCGGAAACCGGACAGGATTCCATTCGAAGTCCGGAAAGGATTCTATTCGGAATCCGGAAAATATTCCTTTCGAAATCCGGAAAGGATTCCATTCGGAAGTCGGAAAAGATTCCATTCGGAATCCGGAAAGGATTCCATTCGGAAAACGGGAAGGATTCCATTCGGAAACCGGAAAGGATTCCATTCGGAATCCAGAAAGGATTCCATTCGGAGTCCGGAAAGGATTCCATTCGGAATCCGGAAAGGATTCCATTCGGAGTCCGGAAAATATTCCATTCGGAACCCGGAAAGGATTCCATTCGGAATTCGAAAAAGATTCCATTCGGAATCCGGGAAGGATTCCATTCGGAAACCGGACAGGATTCCATTCGGAATCCGGAAAATATTCCATTCGAAATCCGGAAAGGATTCCATTCGGAAGTCGGAAAAGATTCCATTCGGAATCCGGAAAGGATTCCATTCGGAAAACGGAAAGGATTCCATTCGGAAACCGGAAAGGATTCCATTCGGAATCCGGAAAGGATTCCATTCGGAGTCCGGAAAGGATACCATTCGGAATCCCGAAAAGATTTGATTCGGAATCCGGAAAGAATTCCATTTGGAATCCGGAAAGAATTCCATTCGGAATCCGGAAAGGATTCCATTCGGAATCCGGAAAAGATTTCATTCGGAATCCGGAAAGGATTCCATTCGGAATCCGGAAAGGATTCCATTCGGAATCCGGAAAGGATTCCATTCGGAGTCCGGAAAGGATTCCATTCGGAATCCGGAAAAGATTCCATTCGGAATCCGGAAAGGATTCCATTCGGAATCCGGAAAGGATTCCATTCGGAATCCGGAAAAGATTCCATTCGGAATCCGGAAAAGAATCCATCCGGAAAGGATTCCATTCGGAATCCGGAAAGGATTCCATTCGGAATCCGGAAAGGATTCCATTCGGAATCCGGAAAGGATTCCATTCGGAATCTGGAAAAGATTTCATTCAGAATCCGGAAAGGATTCCATTAGGAATCCGAAAAGAATTCCATTCGGAATCCGGAAAAGATTTCATTCAGAATCCGGAAAGGATTCCATTTGGAATCCGAAAAGAATTCCATTCGGAATCCGGAAAGGATTCCATTCGGAATCCGGAAAGGATTCCATTCGGAATCCGGAAAGGATTTCATTCGGAATCCGGAAAGAATTCCATTGGAATCCGGAAAGGATTCCATTCGGAATCCGGAAAGAATTCCATTCGGAATCTGGAAAGGATTGCATTCGGAATCCGGAAAGGATTCCATTCGGAATCCCGAAAGGATTCCATTCGGAATCCCGAAAGGATTCTATTCGGAATCCCGAAAGGATTCCATTCGGAATCCCGAAAGGATTCCATTCGGAATCCCGAAAGGATTCCATTCGGAATCCGCAAAGCACTCCATTCCGAATCCGGAAAGGATTCCATTCGGAATCCGGAAAGGATTCCATTCGGAATCCGAAGGATTCCATTCGAATCCGGAAAGGATTCCATTCGAATCCGAAAGGATTCCATTCGGAATCAGAAAGGATTCCATTCGGAATCCGGAAAGGATTCCATTCGGAATCCGGAAAGGATTCCATTCGAATCCGGAAAGGATTCCATTCTGAATCCGGAAAGGATTCCATTCGAATCGGAAAGAATTCCATTCTGAATCGGAAAGGATTCCATTCGGAATCGGAAAGGATTCCATTCGGAATCGGAAAGATTCCATTCCGGAATCCGGAAAGGATTCCATTCGGAATCCGGAAAGGATTCCATTCGGAATCGGAAAGGATTCCATTCGAATCTGGAAAGGATTCCATTCGAATCCGGAAAGGATTCCATTCGGAATTCGGAAAGGATTCCATTCTGAATTCGGAAAGGATTCCATTCGGAATCCGGAAAGGATTCCATTCGAATCCGGAAAGGATTCCATTCGAATCCGGAAAGGATTCCATTCGGAATCGGAAAGGATTCCATTCGAATTCGGAAAGGATTCCATTCGAATCCGGAAAGGATTCCATTCGAATCCGGAAAGGATTCCATTCGGAATCGGAAAGGATTCCATTCAGAATCCGGAAAGGATTCCATTCGAATCCGGAAAAGGATTCCATTCGGAATCGGAAAGGATTCCATTCGGAATCCGGAAAGGATTCCATTCGAATCCGGAAAGGATTCCATTCGAATCTGGAAAGGATTCCATTCTGAATCCGGAAAGGATTCCATTCGGAATCGGAAAGGATTCCATTCGGAATCCGGAAAGGATTCCATTCGAATCCGGAAAGGATTCCATTCGGAATTCGGAAAGGATTCCATTCTGAATCGGAAAGGATTCCATTCGGAATCCGGAGAAAATTCCATTCGGAATCCGGAATTCGGAAAGGATTCCATTCGGAATCCGGAAAGGATTCCATTCAGAATCCGAAAAGAATTCCATTCGGAATCCGGAAAGGATTCCATTCGGAATTCGAAAAGGACTCCATACGAAAACCGGAAAGGATTCCATTCGGAATTTGGAAAGGATTCCATACGGAATCTGGAACGGATTCCATTTGGAGTCCCGAAAGGATTCCATTCGGAATCCGAAAAGCATTCCATTCGGAATCCGGAAAGGATTCCATTCGGAATCCGGAAAGGATTCCATTTAGAATCCGGAATGGATTCCATTCGGAATCCGGAATGGATTCCATTCGGAATCCGGAATGGATTCCATTCGGAATCCGGAATGGATTCCATTCGGAATCCGGAATGGATTCCATTCGGAATCCGGAATGGATTCCATTCGGAATCCGGAATGGATTCCATTCGGAATCCGGAATGGATTCCATTCGGAATCCGGAAAGGATTCCATTCGGAATTCGGAAAGGATTCCATTCGGAATCCGGAAAGGATTCCATTCGGAATCCGGAAAGGATTCCATTCGGAATCCGGAAAGGATTCCATTCGGAATCCGGAAAGGATTCCATTCGGAATCCGGAAAGGATTCCATTCGGAATCTGGAAAGGATTCCATTCGGAATCCGGAAAGGATTCCATTCGGAATCCGGAAAGGATTCCATTCGGAATCCGGAAAGGATTCCATTCGGAATCCGGAAAGGATTCCATTCGGAATCCGGAAAGGATTCCATTCGGAATCCGGAAAGGATTCCATTCGGAAAAAAAACAAATTTATCAAACATGTATACCTACAAGTGCGAAAAAACAGAATCGGATAGGCAGCCCCCACAGAAATATGGTGATTCTCGCTTTGTTTTTGCTCCTTTCGTGTTGGTTACTGCACAGCTGTGTAGAACAAGTTGAAATGCATCATCTGAACCAGTGCTCCCCACATATGGAGCTTTCTAAAAGAAATTTATCTCTCATGACAGCTTGCGAAAAAAGTTTCTCGCTGTATGCTACATATCGTTTATGTATACAGAGATGATAAGTGAAAGACTTGCTCTTTCTCTTCAGGATTCAATCCCTGGAACCTACCAAAACCTGTATAAGAACTGGGCATATGTGAAATTGTTAGATTCTTATGCAAAAAATGTAAGTTCACAAACAAATATTGTCATATACAATATTCAAAGCATGCACAAACAAATATTGTAGACTCATACACTGCCCATGATCGCATATTTCGTAACACTCGCATTTTTGTTCATTTTGTAGAAAACCTGTGAATCGTTCAGAAAGCTCAATTTACTGAATCTAATCCCACAACAGTAAAATAGGCTTTATCATCTTGCTTATCTGCGGTAAGCTGGAAATGATTGAGTTTGTGGCGAGGATTGACAAACAATTTAAAAAATCAACCAAAATGACAATGTTACAAATATGTATGTATCACGGACAGTACAATATTTATATAAGAATCTAGCATTTTCGCATATGCCCAGTTTTTATACAGGTTTGTTCAAAAATGTAACAATCACGGGTTGGGTGTAAGCCTTTTATTTATTTATTTATATATATATATCATTGAAACCGGTGACGGTACCTGGGCTTTTCGTTGCACGAACGTTAGAAGATGATCATACCATCTACCAAACCTTTGGCAATTACTTTAGCATAATCTGGTCGGTTCTTCAACTTCATTGTTAGTTCATTCAAACAAGTTCTTCACGTTTTTAGCACCATTATCAACGGCGATGTAATGTCGACACATAAAATAAAAAATCCGGCCCCATTTAAAACACATGGAGACTCGGCGGACAATTTTCCTGAGGTATGAGGCTACCGAGAGATAAGGTCATAGATTTCAGATAACCTAGACGCTGCATCTCAAACAGAAAAACATGTGAAATATGTGAAAAAGATCAGCCCATTCAAGCTTCGTGAATAATGAATGACTCCATTCACCGGAACACTTTTGAAAGAACCTCTCACAATGCCCAAAATGTACACAATCCATTAATTAATTCGAGTCAACAAATCATTAATCAACCGAATATCACTTCTTCTGCGGTTGGTCCATCACTCAGGATGATGATGAACTCGACGTGATACAGATAAAAGAACATATCGGGAACAAAAAGACGAACAATCGCCGGCAACGTCGTTCGGTTCGGGCAGAAATAGAATTCTCATTGTGGTGGGGCACACGCTTGGCTTTTTATTGTGCCTCGAAATGTAATTCTCTTCACCATATTAAACAATCAATTTTCCACTCGTTTTTCGGTTCGCGCCAGTGCGCGTGTAGTCGTCATCGAGGAGTGTTTCTAAATTGAACAATGGGCCTGCTTTTTCACTCTTCCAGACGACCGACGGTGGTCTCCTCCGGGTCTGGGTCCACGGTACTTAGGAAGAAGTTTGACTATGGCTCGGGTCTCCCGCAGTGGGCTTATGAATGGAAGCGTAAATAGCGCAACGGTGCGCAACAATTTCTTCACGCGGTGCGCGTCGTCATCGTGATTCAATCAGCCTTTTTTGACACATTTCCAAGATCTTCGGGCTACAACAAGAAAGAGAAGCTCGTACAGGGCTAGGGTAATTGATCCGATAGTCGTGGGTGTTCCTATAGTTGCGGTAGTGTAGTTTTTATCAAATATACGCAAATAACGCAGCAACCCACATTGTTTATCATTTAGTTGACCTGTCATTAAGTGAAAGAGTTGAAAACTGTTTTGGATTTACTAAAAAATCGGTAAAATATCACTGAAATACTGTAATTTATTCTCTGCCTTGTACCAATAGTTGCGGTAGGGTTCCCATAGTTGCGAGTCCCGCATGAAAACAATGGGATTCGCAACTATAGGAACACGAATTAGAAAATATCGCAACTATTGGAACATTGCACCAATAATTGGAGGATTCATTTTAGTTAATAATGACAGGAGCTGCTGCCATCGGAATACTTTCTACTAAAAATATAAAAGAGGAGCTTTCGAATGCACAATTTAGGTAAGCGAAATAAATTATAGCTTCTGTGCATGCGAACAAACAGTGATGGAACGTGCTTAGTTCCTCCACTATTGGGTCATTTACCCTAACTAGATTTGCTGGAACTTTCAGATTTTTCTTGATTCTGAGCTTACCAAAATAATTTCATTTTACACCAAGCATGCTTCCAAAGAAAAAATATTTCTGCTGAAATAACTCTATCAAAGTTACGGACGTATGCATTTATATACGTTTAATATGGAAATCATTCCACGGTAAAAATCTGATTTGATGCTTAATCGATGGGGCACATAATCGGGTTGCAGCTGTAGTAACGACTGTGATTTTTCAGCAATTTAACCCTTCTGCCCCATTCCAGTCGAATCCCTGCCTATGAGGGATTGTCTAACACTGTGCATTAATAATTCGACAGGATATTACAATACAAATTGACGATATCACGCTGGAGGTGCCTCAACCTGGGCTCAATTGTTTGTCAATAAACCAGTGTGCGGTCGTCTGATTTTTCAACGGAAAAGTTTTCCTTATCCGCACAGCATAAACGACTCGCAGTGGCAGACCAATATGTTGTTGCTCAACCCCACAGTACGTGATAATGTCGAAACAAAAGACACATGTTGGACTGTCGGCTGCAGTTTTGCTGCCTCGAGGAAATAATGTCTCCGACACGAGTTCTGTATGTGCAAATGTTCGATGTCGGATCCCATCGTCCCGTGGTGTGGAAAGAAGCAGTTAATGCATTCTCTTCTACTCGAAGAGCATAATTTTCGTTCGCCAGCAATCCATAAATCATCATCGATCCGAGCTGCACCCTGCTGGGTCAGTTAATACCGCAAAGGGAAATGCTTTCTCGACCGACCGAACGTTCGGATCTCCGCATAGCAGAAATGGAAAATGTTCGGTTGTGTCTGAAATGACAAAGTTTGAGAATGGAAAAAAAATGTACATTAGGTCATAATGTACGCTTGTAAACTTCTTTTGAAATATATGATATATTTTGGGACGTAATTATGAGATAAAGTTTATTACAAAAGATGGTAAGAAGGAATTTGGTTTGTGCATCTTTTGAATCTATCTTTATACTTGATACTAGATAGACTACAGCTGGGGAAAAACCGACATCGCTACTTTACAGCTCGCCAATCTATGAAGCAATTTGTCGGTCTAGAAATTTCATACAAGCATAATTTGGCCCGTTATGCATCAGTCCATGAGGTCTTACTACAATATTTCTTGATAGAATTTGATTTCTGGTGAAAACGCAAACAGTCCATTTTCAAGCCGAGTCGGCTGGGGTACGGGTAAGATCGTCACCCTGTGAGGGTGAAAACCGATACACCAAGTTGGGATGAAATCGAACATCCAAACAATTTCAAATAAATTTACAACATAATTGAAAATGTTTAATAACAGTCTTCTAGATATTTATGCTTGAAATTCACGTTTAGGGGTCACTCATTAACTATGGATGAACAAAATTGTTTATATTTAAAACCATCACCGCGTATCATTTCTTCTTCAGTTTCTTCAATGGTTTGGATAAAACATATATAGATTACTAGCTTTATGAACCCGGCCTTGCTCGGAATTGCCAGTTTGGTTTGCAATTTTCTTTTACAATCGGAAAATGATAAAACCAATTGGTCAACAGGGTAATTGTGTTTACTTATTCATACTTTATCATTTGATTAAAAGAAGGCTTTTGGAAACATTGACTGATTTTGAAGAAGGGATTGTGGGTTTGAAAGGTCTTATTCCGGGCAAATGTCTATTTCGAAAGAAGGAAAAACATTCATCGATGCCATTTTCCGGGCAACGCATATTTTTAAAGAAGGGATCACACCCACCTTTGCCTTCTTCTTCTTCTTATTGACATTACATCCCCACACTGGGACAGAGCCGCCTCGCAGCTTAGTGTTCATTAAGCACTTCCACAGTTATTAACTGCGAGGTTTCTAAGCCAGGTTACCATTTATGCATTCGTATATCATGAGGCTAACACGATGATACTTTTATGCCCAGGGAAGTCGAGACAATTTCCAATCCGAAAATTGCCTAGACCGGCACCGGGAATCGAACCCAGCCACCCTCAGCATGGTCTTGCTTTGTAGCCGCGCGTCGGCTAAGGAGGCTAAGGAGGGCCCAGACCTTTGCCTTATTCCGGGCAAATGCCTACTTTTAATCTTCTTCGGATATTAGAAAAAACTTACGAATAAGATGTTTTTTTTTTTTTTCCTCGTTTGTCGGGTAAAGATCACTGCGTCCAGATTTTAGGACTATTGTGATATACCCTTTTACTGTGAAATACGCAAGTTATCTCAGTAACATGTTTGTCACTGAGATACCTTGGTATCGACTGAACTCAAGACCATCTATTATTGATGAATAGAGATCCTGAGTTACAGTATGTGACTCCCCCACTCTGGCGAGACTAGCTTTATGAAGCCAACCACGTCCTTGGGGATAAGATCCATATGTCAGCAGGCCCTAAAAAGGGCTTGCTGAGAACTTTGAACCTACGTTGGGTGAGTGCACTGCAATAGCAGAGGATGTGTTCTGATGTTTCTCTCTCCTCGTCACAGAAGCGGCAATTTGAGGTTTGGATTGCTCCGATCTTTTGTAGATGGTATCTGCAGGGGCAGTGTCCAGTTATTAGACCGGTTTTGGGTTTGGGTTTTCTTGGGGTTAATCGTTACGAGCCTTTTGGATTGGCTCGTATGGGGAAGTGCATTCCAGTTTGATGTGATTTGACTGACCATATATTTGTTCAGTTCCATTTTTACAGAGCAGTCTGAGATCCCGCAGAAGGGCTCAGGGCCAATGAACCTTTCATTAGATCCATTCCTGGCTAGCTCATCAGCAATCTCGTTTCCCTCTAGACCCGTATGTCCTGGGATCCAATATAGGTAGACTCGATTGCGTATGGATAAGTTTTTCAAAGCCAGAATGCATTCCCACACTAGCTTTGAGTTACAAGTGTAGTTATTAAGCGACTTAAGTGCCGCTTGGCTGTCAGAGAAAATACATATTTTTGCAAATCTATACTTTCTCCTCAGGCATAATAACACGCATTCTAATATTGCATATATTTCCGCCTGAAATACTGTGGGCCACTGTCCTAAGTGGACAGAAATTTTTGTTGTAGGGCCATAGATTCCGGATCCTGTCAGATTATTCATTTTCGAACCATCTGTGAAGAAATTTATAGAGCCTGTTGGAACGCTGGGTCCACCTCCTTCCCACTCCTGGCGGGAAGGAATGAACACATCGTAAGGTAAGTCATAATTGACTACCGTTTCCATCCAGTCACTACAAATTCCTATTGCGGGATTTATGGCAAATTCATTTAATATGCTGAGGTGACCCGTAAGGTCTCCCGACAGCAGTGTTTTTGTTCTCTTTAACCTTAGAGCACTTTTTTCCGCTTCCAGCTTTATGAATTGATCTAACCGGGGCAGGTGAAGCATTGCGTCTAGGGCCAAAGTGGGTGTACTACGAACTGCACCAGTGATGGCTATGCAAGCGGTGCGTTGGATTTTGTTGAGCTTAGCCCTTGCAGCAGCCTCATTAGTTTTAGGCCACCAGACAAGGGAAGCGTAAGTTGTCCTGGGACGGACAATGGTTTTATATATCCACATGATCATACTTGGTTTTAGGCCCCATCTTTTACCAAGGGTTTTGAACAAACCCAAAGTGTATTGAGACCTTTCTGCACAACTGATTGGAGATGAGAGTTCCAATTAAGCTTTGCGTCGAGTATGACACCTAGATATTTTACTTCACTTGAATAAACTAATTGTGTTTGATTCAAGAAAAGGGGTTTCAGTTGTACCTTTCTCCGTTTGGTGAAAGGGATAATGGAAGTTTTTGTAGGATTTATGCCTAGTTGATACTTTTGACACCAGGAAAAAGTGCGATAACACTTTCGAATTTGCCTCGTACAATAATGACAACGTCATCAGCATATCCAACCACTTCGAAGCCTCTTCTCTCTAAGCTGTCTAGAAGCTCATCCACCACCAGTGACCACAACAAAGGAGAAAGCACTCCGCCTTGCGGACACCCCCTTGTTGCTTTAACAGTGATGTATGAACCGCTAAGCTCAGAGGAGATTTTCCGATTAGCTAGCATAGCATGTACCCAGGTAACAATGCATGGGTCGAATTTTCTCCTCAACATTGCTGACCCTATAGACGAATAAGAAGCGTTATCGAATGCGCCCTCAATATCAAGAAATGCTACAAGAGCAATTTCTTTTGCATTAAGTGTTTTTCGATTTTTGAACTACCGTATGTAGTGCCGATATCGTAGATTTTCCACTTTGATAAGCGAATTGGTTTTTGACAAAGGCATTGCTTTCATAAATTTGTGATTTATGTACTCGCATAGTACCTTTTCCATAATTTTGAGCTTTACAGAGGATAAACTTATCGGCCTGAATGCTTTGGGGTTGGTTTTATCTCTCTTGCCTGCCTTCGGAATGAAGACAGCCCGGATTTGACGCCAATCGTTAGGTATGTGCCCCAAAATCAGACTCGCCTTAAAAATCTCAACCAAGGGTGGAACCAGTGTTTTCTCCTCTTTTTGGATCAACGCTGGAAATATTCCATCCATGCCAGGAGACTTAAATGGCTCGAAAGATCTCACAGCCCTCTCAACCCTGGCCCGAGTGAAAGCTTCCTTTGCAACCTTTATTGCGTCTTTTTTAGACCCAGAAACCCACACTGTTCGAACGAATCATGTACATTTACATCAAATATCATGCACATAATTGGAGCATGATAAACGATAGAAATTTACATTTCATTTTATCTTTACATCACTTATCATCTGTTGTTTTAAATTTACATGTTCTATTTTATGCTATATAAATAAAAAAATCGGTTAACATGAGAATCGAACTCAGGTCCGCAGAGTGATAGCCCGTTCTGATACCACTCTACCGTCTTCACTTCTTGAAACCGACGTTGTCTAAAGAGTAACAGGTTCTGAGTTATGGCGATTCAAACATACAGTATCGAACCCGTCGCGTCGTGATCGGGTTCTGACTAGGTAATGTAAATTTACATGCTCTGAGTAGGCGCATGCGCATCGTCAAGGGGGAATATCTGACTGGATGAAGTGCAAGAATTTGAAGTTTTTCCATCGATTTAAGTAAACGCCTGATGAAGTACACCGATGAAATGCAGCATCATGGATGCTGCTTTGTAGTCGTAATGAAAAATCTTCACTTTAGTATGACGGTGGTCGAAATCGAAGGTTTCCCGCTGCATTTGCAGCTGCCTTGATGGAATTGTTTGTTTTGTTTACATTCTACCGAGATCGTCGCAAGCGTGGCCATCTATAGTTTCGGTTCACATAATATCATGTAAACTTAATTGTTTATAAATGAATTTTCAGGGTGAATAAAGTATTGTTTTCAATAAAGTGTAGTAATCATTGTAAGGTGATGTATTTATACGGTTTAATTCATGCTCTGTTTATGTGCATGATTTTCAACGCATAATTACATTGAGAAAACGATTACATGATCTGCATTTACATTAGTTTTATTGATTACATTACCAGTAAAAGTCATATTTTTTTTGCTGTGCATGATTGGATCTCTTGTGGATCTGAGACAGCAATTCCAGTGCCTTGGTCGCCGATGCTCGACTCAGGGATTGAATCAGGGAAGTGGATCTTTAACAATTCGCTCAGTGTATCGCTAGGCTCTACACAGTAAAATATTCTGAAAATTAGCCACGACGGAAATCCTTACCGAATGTAAAATTTGGTAACAGAATGTGTACTAGATCATAATTTTCAATTTCTGTGATGTAAACGAAAAAATCGTTGATATTTCCATTCAACACGACTTAATTTTACATGCGTCAAACGGAAACCTTGTTGTGCGAGAACGTGGCTGTCAAAACAAATCCCATTCCATTTCATGCAAACCGCAGCTGGCGCTTATTTTATTCATATAAGCATCAATCAAATTGAAATATTCGGATGTTTGTACAAAGTGGCCCTCATAACGCAGCATTTCATCGCTGTAACTCAATGATTTTATAACATCCCTTCGAGAAATCTGTGATGTATTCAGTATACTGAGTCTCAAACATTCGCGTCTCGAAGAAGTTTCCGTGTCATGTAAATTTAAACGATAACTTCAGTCTGATGAAGAATAATCAAATCGACAGAACGCTTAACTTTATACTCTTTGGTCGGCTCGCTTTCAAGAAGTTGAAATGCACGAGTGGCTAACGAGGTGGCCTCTCACTCTGTGGATTGAAGTTCGATTCCCATGTTGGTCTCATTTTTTTTATTTTCTTATAAAAATATAAACTCGTAAATTACAGCACGTGTAAATTTAAAATAACCTATAACCTTACGTTGCTTAACACGGAGGTCAATTTGTTACATCTACTTGAACGGAAATTTACAGGTTTCGTTCGAACTGTGTACAGTGAGCGAACCATCCGTCTTTCGGAGGCTACCCACACCATTGGAGTGGTCTTTTGAAAGAGTTTTTTGGAGTCTGGCCACTACGGGTGTATTCTCTATGCTTTCACACATTAGAATCCACGATTTCCGTTTGGCTGACCTTATTTCTTTGTTGTAGTTCGTCAGGGCCTTTCTGTATAGGCTCCAATCGCCGGTTCGCTTAGCACGATTGAACTCCCTACGCGCAGTTTTCCTAAGCTTCTCAAGAGTTTTATTCCACCATGGAACGTCTCTACTCGAACTAGTTGATTTAGTTGGACAGCTCTCTTGGTAGGCGTTAAGGATTTTGTTTTAATGGATTTGGACGCATCTTCCAATTGTGTTATGGACTTGATGTGACTTTCTATGATGTACTCTTCGGATCGTAGGATAGCTGAGTAGGATTCCCAATCAGTTTTCTTAGGATCTTTAAACGTTTTTCCATCGTTAGACCCCTTCCCATTCGAAGATGATGTGTTTATGGTCTGACATTGATATTTCTTCAGAAACATGCCAGTTTTTATTTTATCAGAGATAGACCGACTACATAGAGTCAAGTCCAAAACTTCCTGACGAATGGAGTTTTCAAACGTGGGCTTGTCACCAACATTACAAATGTCAATGTTCTTGGAAGAGAGAAACTGTAACAGGTACTCACCTCTGGTGTTTATATTGGTACTTCCCCATACGGTGTGATGTGCATTTGCGTCGCACCCTATGACGAAGGGGATGTTGTGTCGGTGGCTGTAGGCTACGAGCGCAGCTATTTCTGGAGGAGGGATTTCGTCCACGTCACCTGGGAAGTATGCCGAGACCACCAAGATCTCTCTACTCCCTCTGGCGGAAGGTACCTCCATCCTGACCGCTACGATGTCCCTTTTATGAATTCTGAAATTGGAAAGTATTTACAGTTGTTATGTAATAAAATAGCCGCTCTAGGAGAAAGCTGGCTGTCATCATATACCAACTTACATGAGTGTTGTGGAATACCTTGTATTCTGGATTTATTGACCCATGGCTCTTGAATGAGGGCCACGGTTAAATTCTCTTTGGTGAACCTCCGACAGAGCACACCCGTGGCGCTCTCAGCATGGTGGAGGTTCACTTGCAGAACTTTAGTCGCCATTTCCGGGGTTCCCGCTTTTTCCGGACGACGACTGTCCGGCTTTGGATGTTGCGGATCATCAGGATGTCGTTTGGTATTACAGTCTGGGTTTCTCTCTTCCCTGTAGCAACCTGGCCCGCCAGTTTCGCCTCTGTGGTCAAACTGTCGCTTTTTGCACCCCTTTGCCCTGTTTAGATACCTTTGGTTTGGTACCACTAGAGCAGGGGTCGCATGTAAGCTTCTGAGCTTTTCCTTTAGAGGCGGACAGACTAGCCTTTATGGTGCTTTTGGGGTGAGATTTACTAACCTCGCCCGAACCGGAGGCTTCCTCAGATTTCTCTTGGGTCGGCCTTCCAGTTAGCCGAACCTCGCCCGAACAGGAGGCCTCCTCAGATTGCTCTTGGGTCGGCCTTCCAGTCGGATTGGCGGTAGCGGCAGTCGGTTGATCTGTAATCTTCCTTAGTTGGATTTCACCAAATCGGTAGTTGAGGGTGTATTTGGACTTCTTCAACTTTTCCATCGACGCACCCTCTACTGTGAAGATCCATTCAACATGAATATCTTTCAGAATGGATCGTTTCACAATACGCCAATTAGTTGTTGTGATGTCATTTTGGCTTTCTATGAGAGCCTTTATTCGGTCGTCATCATAGCTGGAGCTTTGTGGGAAGAATGCTCGGATCATCTCTGGACGTGGAATCGCCACTTCGTCCATTGCCATCAGCTCTGCACCTTCCCAGGGTTTCATGGATGGGGATATTCTCTTTAACCACTCAGCAGTCTCTTGATCCTTACAGATTAGAACCATGTAACCGGACTTGTAGATGAGGTTGTTGAAATTGGGTTTTATTGGCTCGTTTCGCTGTTGAACTACTCTGAGCAGGAGTGCTTCTTGTAGAAGGTCTAGCTGGGCTGTAGTGAGTTGGACGGTGGGAAAGTCTTTGGGTATTATCCCGACCTTCACGCTTTTGGCCATATCACTGTAGCTGATACCAGCTGTTTTCCTCATGGGTGGGTTTTGTTGTCCAGACACGTTTTTCTGAGGCGCGCGGTTTGAGGACTGTTGGGCGCGCTCTCTCGGATCCAGATGGTGCTTCACCCTTTTTTGTTTGGGGTCCTCTGTGGCGGATTTGTCTAGGTCGTTTCTCGAGCGTTTTGAGTAAGTGGGCTCGCTCTCCTTATTCAGGATTATGGACAAGGCCTCATTCCGGTCTTTTCCCTTCTCCCGGAGAGTTCTAAGCTGCTTCCTCTGCGAGCGTGTGAGTGTGGGGATTTTCTTTCTCGGAGCACCCTTGGCTTCCGTAGAACCCTTGTTATCTTCGGATCCTTTGCTACTTGCTAAAGATTTTTCGGGGTTGATGATGATCCTTATACCATCATCTTCGTTATCTTCCATGTCCAGCAGGTTGGAGTCGGTCGATGAGGGGGGTTGTAGATCTGGATCAGCTTTGTCGAAACATGTGCTGCTCCGGGAGATAGGCGTTGAGGGGCAGGATATTTCCATCTTCTCCTGCGAACTACTGAGTAGCTGGTCTTCGGTAAGGCCAAGCTGACTCAGAGTATTCTCCACTTCGCTCTCACACGACTGAGAGAGGCAGTCGTCACCTTGAGGGTTGTTTGTAGAATTTGTACTCATTTTTGGTCCCACGAGTAGCTAGGGGAAATAACGGTCCGCTGCACCAGTGCCCTGCCGTAGTGCAGTAAGGGCTGCTTACTGGGGTGTTCGCCCTGGTGCACCCCAGGCTCCGTTCATGGTTGAGCATGTTTAGAACCCCTCAACCATTCAGCCCTCGGCACGGGTCGCATGACACCTTGGCATTGGGGTTTATCCATTTTTGCTTTACACGATGGCCATGAATAACAGCCATCGCAACCTTCCTCCTTTACCAGGGCTTAGGACCTGTAGCTCAAGTTCTCAATAGTTTCACAATCTTAAGATGTTGGGGTCATATTGACCCAGAAATGTAAATGCTTTTAAAACAGTCAAATTATAACCGAATTGCAAAGTTTATATACCGTTCGAAAGATAAACTCATCAAGCAATCACATCCACCATTCAGAAGGAAACTCATAAATCATTGCTTTTCACTGGGCATACCATTATTCCGATGAACAACAATATACAATCCCAAATTTGACTACGTATAACATTTTCACTGAAATTCTTAAATACATCCAAATGCTGAAGCTTTTTTCTTAAATGAGCTCATAAGATTTTGTACATGTCCCTAACTAACATTTTTCATCCTGAAATCTATTTCAACAAAAAAAATGAACTAACTTTATTGTCTCAGTCGATTATTTAACTTAATTAAAGTCAACTTTCCCAAAGAAAACCATATTTTTTGACGCCTCTAACTATTACAAAAATCGAAAACAAAACATCAAAAAAGTGCTGCACTGTGAACCGGCCTGAACAATGAGATTGATGCTCTCCCAAAATCTGACAAATATCAGTCCAAAATTATATTTCAGCGCTTTTCCTATTTTTTTACTTTGGTTTTTTACTATAGAAGCGACAAAACAGAAAGTTTTTTGGAAAGTTTACTTGTATTAGTCGGATAATCGAAAATGTTGACGTTGGAGTTAGAAACCAATACGAAATGTTGACGTGAAAGGCTAAATCAACATTTTGTGTTCCGTAATGATCAATTTCGGAGGCTTCCGAAGCTCGTGTTTTCATTCCAGACCAGTATCTTTCGATCAGCCGCAATTCTGGTGATTTTGGGGTCAGAGGCACATAATTGGATTACTTACATATTTTTATGAGATGTGGAATATGGAGGTGAATGCGCAAGATTTATTTGCACACGTTCTATTCCTTCGGCTGTATTTTCGAAACTATTGGAAATTTCGTAATGAAATTCATGCAGTGTGAATAACACATGCTGAAGCCGTCTTCCACGAAATTTCGTTAAAATCAGCCAAGGAGGCAAAATGTTATCAACTTTTGAAAGTGTTGCAATTTGATTCCGTACACCCTTTACCCCTCCCCCCATACCCTTTTTTTTTGTAAAGAGCATCCCTAATCTCCTATCGTCGTCTTCTTATGACAAAGAATTTGTGTTTCGAATTTGTTTGAAATCGGTCAAGGGGTTCAGAATGTACATTGAGTTGATCGATAACTAAGCAATACCCCTCCCCCACACCCTCCCTCTTTTCCAAAGAGCATGCTTAACCCCTTTTTGTCCCCTTCTTAAGATAAGGAAGTTTCGTTCCAAATTTGGTCGAAATCGGCCAAGGGGTTCAGAATTTAAACTGCGTTGATCGATAATTAAGCAATACCCCTCCCCCCATACCCTCCCCCTTTTCAAAAGAGCATGCTCAACCCCCTATCGTCCCCTCCTTAAGATAAAGAATTTGTGTTCCAAATTTGGTTGAAATCGGCCAAGGAGTTCAGAATTTATACTGAGTTGATCGATAACTAAGCAATACCCCTCCCCCCCCCACCTGCCCCCTTTTTAAAAAAGCATGCTCAACCCCCCTATCATCCCCTCCTTAAGATAAAGAATTTGTGTTCCAAATTTGGCTGAAATCGGCCAAGGGGTTCAAAATGTACATTGAGTTGACCGACGACTAAGCAATACCCCTCCCCCCACACCCTCCCCTTTTTCTAAAGAGCATTCTTAACCCCCTATAGTCGTCTCCTTAAGATAAAGAATGTCTGTTCCAAATTTGGTTAAAATTGGCCAAGGGGTTCAGAAGTTATGCTGGAACATACATACAAACATACAAACATACAAACATTGAGTTTTATATATATATATATATATATATATATATATATATATATATATATATATATATATATATATATATATATATATATATATATATATATATATATATATATATATATATATATATATAATATAATAATAATAATATAATATATAATATAATAAGAAAGATAGAATAGATATAGATATATAGATATAGATAGATATAGATAGATAGAGCATATAAATGTTAGTAACAAATTTACTAACTATTGTAAAATTGATCTACATTTCAATTTGTATTATTTTAAAAAGTTGTTTATAACAGCGATTTGAAATCAAATGCGTATGGTGCAGTAATGACCAGCTAAAACTACGGTTCTTTTTTCGCGCTTTTGTTATTCGACCTGCAGATTATCCTTGATGACTTAATATTACCCCCTAGACCTGTCACGCCCAATGATGATTATACATAGCATAATCAATCCCTGACTTAGTTATATTCTTCGGCTCTTATTACCTCGTTTCTTTAATACTTGAATTATATTATGTGAATGATGAGTCTAGTAAAACAGTAGTATTTTATGATTCGAAGGCAGGTGTCGAACTAACCCTAATTGATAACAGCAGATTTGTTCGGTATTTATTTGACCGATTTTCTGCGATTCTTTCTTTTGTTCAACAACCACCGAAAATCTGTACCGAACAGTTCTGCTGTTGAGATTTCGGTGAAATTTCATAGAAATCTGCGATTTATTTTAAGTGTGTAGTAAGAACCCCAACAACTCCTATCCCTACCTCCCCGTGGTGCTGGCCGGGATACGAGCAACCTTTGGGAAGATCGGGTAACCAGCCCCGGTGGGAACTATGGTCGTATGCTGACAGGGAAGGGGAGGGGGGGTTTCGCTCCTCTCCGGAGGTGCAAATCTTATTGAGCGTCTGTTCTCCATGTCAGGATCGGCTCACAACAGCGTCTGTTCTTCATGTTAGGGGCGGCTGATCATCGTCCGAGTGCCAGCGAGGGACTCTAAGTGAAACTGTGCACCATGGTCCACCGGGAATAAGGAGAAATGGTCCTCCGGAAATTTAGGGGGTTTGGTGTCAGGCCCTGTAAGCCAGCTAAAAAAAATATACGCAACGAACAATCAACAAGAGAGTACGGACCGGAACCATCGGCGAAGACGGATTCGGCATCCTAGCGCTGCAGGAGGTTTGTTGGAAGGGATCAATGGTGCGAACGTTTAGAGGTAATCATACCATCTACCAGAGCTGCGGCAACACACACGAGCTGGAAACAGCTTTCATTGTGCTGGACGATATGCAAAGGCGCGTAATCGGGTGGTGGCCGATCAATGAAAGAATGTGCAGGTTGAGGATCAAAGGCCGATTCTTCAACTTCAGCATAATCAACGTCCATAGCCCATACTCCGGAAGCACTGATGATGATAAGGACGCATTCTACGCGCAGCTGGAACGTGAATACGACAGCTGCCCAAGCCACGACGTCAAAATCATCATAGGAGATTTGAACGCTCAGGTTGGCCAAGAGGAGGAGTTTAGACCGACTGTTAGAAAGTTCAGCGCTCACGAACGAAGTTGACGGAACGATTGGTTCGTCGAAGAGTGCAGACAGATTCTGAAGGAGAAGGACGCAGTGCGGGCGGTCGCACTGAAGCGGAAGCGGAAGCGGAGACAGCGGGGTCGCCCTTTTCAGGAGAAGAAACGCCGCCTGGAAGAAGCGGAATGTGAAGAGATGGAACAGCTGTGCCATTATCAAGAAACACGTAAGTTCTATCAGAAGCTCAACACATCCCGCAAAGGCTTCGTGCCGCGAGCCGTAATGTGCAGGGATAAGGACGGGAGCATCTTGCCGGACGAACGTATTGTGATCGAACGGTGGAAGCAGCACTACGAGAAACATTCAAATAGTGCTGAGAGTACAAGAGAGTACAAGGCAGCGGAGGAGATTACCACGTCAGTTCAGCGGACGACGGAAGCGAACCAGGCCCCACCTTGAGGGAAGTTAAGGATGCCATTTAAAAGCTAAATATCAATAATGCCGCTGGTAAGGATGGTATCGGAGCTGAGCTCATCAAGTTCAGCCCGGAAAAGCTGACCACTTGTCTGCACAAGCTGATGGTCACAATCTGGGAAACTGAACAGCTTCCGGAGGAGTGGAAGGAAGGGGTTACATGCCCCATCTACAAAAAAGGCGACAAGCTGGAGTGTTTTTTTCTTCCTATGCAATGGAAGGAGAATCTGCTCATCAGACATCCTGGGTTGTCCAGAAAGTGCAGGGTTAGGCGCTACCTCCAATAGCAAATGAGGGAGGCAGGACTGCATCCCCGACCCGCTAAACCGTTTCCATTGCCGCCAAGCCCATCGTCCCTTCGGTACAACCAGAAAGTAATGCTTCAAAAGGGGGCCAGTGCATAACGCACCCTCGAGGTTAGCTGCGTGTCCTTGCAGCATCGAACATAGTGACTCGCTCTTTTAGAAGAACACTATGGTATCGTGCCAGCGCATTGCCGGCTTATCAAGAATGATGATGCCGCCTGCACCCTAAATTGACCTCTCTGCGATAGGGCCTATTCGCCAGCACACAGAGGGACTTGCCGACGCGGTGCCTACGCCTGTCCCAGCCTTGACGAGGACCCCTTTCCGTCCTCGGGCTCGGAACCCGCCCGGTTGACCGACGCCGCGAAAGCGACGACACCATGTTGTTCTTCGCGCGGCGACTTGTTCGATAAAAGAATCGAGTTCGACCACAGAGCATGACCACCGGTATGACCCATGAAGCCGACTCCGATCCCTTGGACCACCTCTTATTTGCGCCTGAACTAGCCATTCCTCGAGTCCACGCGCCACCTTCTGTGTAGCTCCGAGACGATTTGGACGATAGCCGATAAAACGGCGTTCCAGTCAACTTCATCTTTACACATCCTCCGGACTAGGTTGTCCGGGGTAGTGTCCAGACCACATGTGGCAAGCATGTGGTCACGCATTGTGCAAAAACGCGGGCACACGAACAACACGTGTTCCGCCGTTTCCTCTAAACCTGCGCACACCGGACACTCGGGCGAGGTACTGTCTGAGAAACCATGGCCTGTAAGTACCTGGGTCAGGTGGAAAGTGATTTCCCAATGGCGCCTCTTGACCCACGTACCTATCTCCGGTATCAACCTATGTGTCCATCTACCCTTAGTGGAACTGTCCCACGCACGCTGCCATTTGACCATTGAGGCCAACCTGACAGTCCTACGGATGCCTCTCGAGCCGCGCATTTCGAAGCACTCTATGTCTTCACCGATAACGATGTCAATAGGCATCATACCGGTGATGACGCAAAGTGCATCGTGCGACACGGTACGGTACGCGCTCGCAACTCTTAGGCGCATGAGCCTATACGTACTTTCTAACTTCGTTCTGTAGCAGTTAATACGCAGGGCCGTGCCCTGGCTGGCCCCCATACCTCAGTATGGACAGAGCAACGCTAGCCAGAAGCTTGCGCTTGCTGGCATAAACCTCAGAGCTATTGGACATCATCTGGGACAATGCCACTTTAGCTGTGGAGGCACGCTTGCAGGCGTAATTGACGCAGCCACGAACGCCACCCGTCGTTCAACACGCTCCTCTTCTGTGTGTGCTCGCTGCATCCGCCTCCTTGCCCGTAGGCAGGCGCGGCGCAGGTTCGCAATTGCTTGAGTCCACCAGTAAGCCGGTGGCCTCCCATTCCTAGGCATGGTGGCATCGTATGCACGCGAGAGTACTGTTACCAGCTGCTCGCCGCTCAGACCGAGAGTATTGTGCTCGCGGCGGAGCGCTTCCTTAAACACCTCGTCGTCGAAGTATGATGTCTTCCACATACGAGGGCTAGGCCTCGCGCCCTCTTCTGTCCGCTGAATGCTGGTCGTATAGTCGATACTGTAGCGAATCGCCAGGTGGTCGTAGTCATCATCTACCCTCCAGTTCGAACTACTTGTTTGGCCAGGGCTCCAGAACGTAACGTCGATAATCGACTCGGCCCCGTTCCAGCTGTAGGTACTTTTGGTACCGACATTAGCCAAGTCCACATCCAACATGGCCAGTGATTCCAGCAGGATCTGCCCCCGTTGATTCGTGGATCGGCTTCCCCATTCCACGGCCCAAGCGTTGAAGTCCCCCGCTATCACCACCGGCCTACGCCCCATCAAGTTAGCCGTCAAACAATCTAGCATTCGACCGAACTGCTCGATCGACCATCGAGGAGGCGCATAGCAGCTGCAGAAGAAGACCCCGTTGATTATGGCAATGACGAAGCCCTCGTGTGTCGAAGACACCAACTCTTGGACTGGGTATTTCCCCGTTGTCTATATCGCCGCCATTTTAGACCCATCGGTGACCCAATTACCGTTCCTGGCGGGTACCCGGTAAGGATCTGCTATAATGGCGACATCCGTCCCCCATTCAGCAACTGTCTGACACAGCAGTTGCTGGGCTGCATCACAATGGTTCAGGTTTAGCTGCGTTACCTGCACTGTGATTTTGCAGCACGCTTAAACCCCGGGCACTTCGAACCCTTCATGGGGTGCTTGCTTTTCGCAGCTTTGCTGGAACAGATCAAACAGTTGGGAGGGTTCGTGCAGCATTGTGCCTTATGTCCCTCCAATCCGCAGCGTCGACAGAGCTTGCTTATGTCAGGGCCTTTGCAGTCCCATTGCTTGTGCCCCGGTTCCAGGCACTTGAAGCAAACTTTGGGTTGCTCATATATGCCCACAGGGCACACCGACCATCCCACCTTGACGCTCCCTAACTTGACTACCTTGGAGGCGTCCGCTGCAGATAGCCGAACCAATGCTACCTGCGTCCCTGCCGGACCTTTCCGTAGCCGAACGGCTGCGGTGAGCGTCTCCACTTCACACTGTCGCCGCAGTGCCGTGACGAGCTCTTCGACTTCGGTGATCTCGTCCAGGTCTTTAACCCTTAGATTCACCTCCGTCGTGAGTGCCCTCACCTTGACCGTCTCGCCTAGGACTTCCTCCGCCAACTTCTTGTAGGCGGCGCCCTGTTGCGAGATGCACTGCTTTAGCTCGAGGATCATCTCGCCCATCCGGGTACGTCTTATTCGACGTACGTCGGCGCCGAGTTCACCGAGCTTGACGTCACTCCTCATCGCCTTCAAGACGTCCGAGTACTTAGTCTCGTCCGTTTTGATGACTAGGGCATCGCCCCTGGAGCGATTGGCGCCTACCCTAGACTTCTTGCTACCCTCATTCGCCTGGGTCTTCTTTTCGGCCCTTGACGTATTCGGTTTCCTCTTGTTCTTGACCAGGGTCCAGGAGGCGTCATCCCCCTCTATTTCCCTGGTCTGGGGCGGCAAAGAGCTCTCAGTCTGCCGTAACCCCTTACCACAGTCTTTCCTGGGTGGACGGACCTTTCCAGGTCCTTCCTCCCCCGGTTTTGGAGGTACCTGGCCGGGGTTCAGCTTCCCAGCCCCACTACCCTTGTTCGGGATAGTAACCCTCCGCGTTTTGCAGCGGCCCCCAGGGAGCTCATCCTCTGGAGACTGTCTTCCTCGTTTTTGTGTCTACTTCGTTGGAGCAGTGACCCCCGACTTGCCCGCGAATACTTGAGCCTCAGTCTGGGTAGACTTTGGCACCACCGTCTTCGCTGGCACGCCCTCGGTCGATTCGACCTTGCCCGGGTCCGCGAATTCTTGGGCCTCAGTCTGGGTAGACCTCGACTCCACAGATTTCACGGGTTCGCACTTCGTCGTCCCGACCGCCGTTTCCAGCTTGGCGTCCAACATCGACTTTCGAAGTTTCAGCAAGCTCCTTTTGGGGTCCTTACTGATATTATGCTTCGATGACGCAAAGTCGATGATGGCGTCCAGCTGTTCCGTCGCCACCTCGAAGGCCGAAAGCCCATCGCGTTTGCGGTTCATCGCCCCCACAAGCCATGGGCCGTTCATAACCTCTACCGGCGTAGCCGAGGAGAAGGTTAAGTGGCCCACGCTGGCGCTGCGCACCGAGCTGCCGACTATTGTCCCACGAGTTGCTCGGGAAAAGAGGTCCACCACGCCAGAGCCCAGCATGACGCGGTAAGAGACAATAACTGTGGAGGGTGCCCAGGTACCCCAAAGGCTCCGTTAAAAGCCAAGCTCATTATTTTACCCCCGTGGCCATGCATCCCCTCGGCACGGGTCGCTTAACGCCTTGGGATTAGGGGTTAGGGACGATGGTCCCTTTGGTCGCACCCACTCACTCTAGCTGATGTCAGAAGGACAACAGTGCGCAGGCTGCACTACCAGCTACGTACGCAACCCTTAGCTGGCGGTCAATTGTCATCGGAAGACCCGTGGAAGACCCGGAAGATTGGAACTTGTGAGGACCAGAGCTGTGTAGGTCGCTCCTTCCCAGATGTCAACTCACCATTTCGCAGCCCGATGTCTGTATGTGTGTATGTATGTATGTGTGTGTATATGTGTATAGCAAAGCATAGCATATGTGATTGTACAAATCGTGGGTGGCTTTACAATGGTCAATTGAGCAATCTACTGTTCATTGTCGCAAATTGGTACTTGGGTACCGTTTCCTATACAGTAGCAGTTGTATACCTGGTCACGTCCTTACAATCACGGAAGGAAGGGAAGGAATGTTAGTTCAACATCTCCTAGTGAAGATGCAGGGAACCCATACTACCTTCATAGATGTCTCGGGAAGGAAAATTATTGTTAATGGGAAAGGTGAATAATAGGGAGCTCTATTCGACGTGTTTCGTGTTTCGCATCATATACAAAACCGCACACTTATTCACCGAACGTTAAAAAATAGAACAGGGCAGCAGGGACTATGTCCAAGGGCTTGACGATCCCTTCCCAGGCCTTCTGCGAGTTGTGGGGCTTGCCTGCTTGCCAGTGGACCCTGGTAAATTCCTATAAAAAGCTGCATATATCCGCAAGTAGGCCCCACCAAAGCGACAGTGTGCTGCTCAAAGCGCACAAGCCCAAGTCCTGGTGTTAGGTGGGACGCAAAACAGCCCTGACACGACGGCCCTTCGACGAGAAAGGAGGTTTGCGCAGGCCCAATAAGCCGCCTAGAAAATTAATAATTACGAACAATATTAGAGATAATGCGACTCGATATAATCGGCAAAGACCTAGGCGACGAATAAAGGATCACGATTGGAAGCTTGGAGCATGGAACTGCAAGTCGCTAGGTTTCGCAGGGTGCGACAGGATGATCTACGATGAATTACATCCCCGCAACATCAACGTGCACTGCCCACACGAAGGGAAACCCGACGACGAGAAAGAAGCGTTCTACGCACAGCTGGAGCAGACATACGATTGATGCCCACTGCGGGACGTCAAAATCGTCATCGGTAACATAAACGCAAAGCTAGGAAGGGAGGAAATGTATAGACCGGTCATCGGACTGGATAGTCTGCACACCGTATCGAATGACAACGGCCAACGATGCATAAACTTCACAGCCTCCCGCGGAATGGTAGTCCGAAGCACCTTTTTTCCCGCAAAAATATCCACAAGGCCACATGGAGATCACCTAGCCAAGAAACGGAAAATCAAATCGACCACGTTCTAATCGACGGTAAATTCTTCTCCTACATCACGAACGTCCGCACTTACCGCAGTGCGAATATTGAATCCGACCACTACCTCGTTGCAGTATGCCTGCGTTAAAAACTCTCGACGGTGTACAACACGCGTCAAAGCTGGACGCCGCGGCCTAACATTGAGCGGCTACAAGACGGTAGACTAGCCCAAGAATACGCGCAGCAGCTGGAAGTGGCACTCCCAACGGAATAGCAGCTAGGCGCAGCATCACTTGAAGATGGCTGGAGAGATATTCGATCCGCCATTGGAAGCACCGCAACCGCTGCACTAGGCACGGTGGCTCCGGATCAGAGAAACGACTGGTATGACGGCGAATGTGAGCAGTTAGACACCAATTGCAAGGGAGTTCGTGGGGCAGTACCAGGCGGGTTTCATGGGCGAACGCTCCAGCACAGACCAGGTGTTCGACATACGTCAGGTATTGCAAAAATGCCGCGAATACAAAGTGCCCACACGTCATCTATTCATCGACTTCAAAGCCGCATATGATACAATCGATCGGGACCAGCTATGGCAGCTAATGCACGAACACGGATTTCCGGATAAACTGACACGGTTGATCAAAGCTACGATGGATCGTGTGATGTGTGTAGTTGGAGTTTCAGGGGCATTCTCGAGTCCCTTCGAAACCCGCAGAGGGTTACGGCAAGGTGATGGTCTTTCGTGGCTCCTATTCAACATCGCTTTGGAAAGGGTAATACGAAGCGCGGGGATTAATACGAGTGGTACAATTTTCGATAAGTCCATCCAGCTATTTGACTTCGCCGACGACATAGATATTATGGCACGTAACTTTGAGAGGATGGAAGAAGCCTACATCAGACTGAAGAGGGAAGCCAAGCGGATCGGACTAGTCAACAACAAGTCGAAGACGAAGTACATGATAGGAAGAGGTTCAAGAGATCGGTAGTGAGGAAATCGAGGTGGTAGAAGAATTTGTGTACATGGGCTCACTGGTGACTGCCAAAAATGATACCAGCAGAGAAATTCGGAGACGCATAGTGGCCGGAAATCGTACGTACTTTGGATTCCGCAAGACGCTCCGATCGAATAGAGTTCGTCGCCGTACCAAACTGACAATCTACAGAACGCTCATTAGACCGGTAGTCCTCTACGGACATGAGACCTGGACGATGCTGGTGGATGACCAACGCGCACTTGGAGTTTTCGAAAGGAAAGGAAGGAAGGAAGTGCTGCGTACCATCTATGGTAGGGTGCAGATGGCGGACGGTACGTAGTGGAGGCGAATGAATCACGAGTTGCATGAGCTGCTGGGAGAACCATCCATCGTTCACACAGCGAAAGTCGGACTACTGCGGTGGGCCGGGCACGTAGCCGGAATGTCGGACAGTAACCCGGTGAAAATGGTTCTCGATATCGATCCTACGGGCACAAGAAGGCGAGGTGCGTAGCGGGCAAGGTGGATCGATCAGGTGGAAGATGACTTGCGGACCCTCCGTAAGACTGCGTGGTTGGCGACGTGTAGTCGAGTCGAGTCAAGTGCGAGACACTGAAGACGACTTTACTGTTGAGGTCGAAATATGTATCTATCAAGGTACAATCAAGTGGTAGAATTAAATGGTAATAGTGTTACCAGACGTACTCTTTTAAGAGTACATGTACTCTTTTTGAGGCAGAAAAATAACGTACTCTTCTTTTTCGGATAGAAAGGATATATGTACTCTTTTTAAATATTATGACTACCAATTTGATTTTCAAACTTAACATTGCAAAGTGATCCATTTTCCTTAGTTTGTACAAATAAAGTATTCTAAGAGTGTGTATGTCACTGTTTGAATTGAACGAATTTATTATTTTCATAACATTTAATTTGTTTAACTGCTCCTGGACACGCCGAAATTTAAGATAGGTCGCCAGTTGTATTTTCGTAAAATTTAGATATCAAAAATTTGGAAAATCAGCACGATCACATCAAATATGGCACAAACTACAAAACCTAATTACAAATTCCAAGCTGGACCGAGAACATTGTCTAACTATGCATCATGCATTATGCATGGGAATTAGGAACATTATTTTATCGTTCGTTCGTATATCACAGACTGCGTCCATTCAAGTTTTTAAAGCTATTCCTCAGATATCAGCCGGATTCAAACTCCCTGTTTCCTATGAAGATTCAATTTGCCCAATAAATTTTGCTTTTACTCCTTCATGGGCGGTCAATCATGCTCATGCTCATGCTCACTCGTGTTTAGGAGAAAATTGTTTCAAATATTCTGTGATTATTATTCAAATGTTCATAACAAAAATATGTTGAAAATAAATAATTTTGTTGAATTCATGCACTTTCAGCGATATAATTTTATCCTACAAATATAAAAGAAATATACCGTTTCGACTCAAATCCCGAACATGACTCATGACTCATCTAGAGAGTAGGAAGTTGAGGGTTCGAGTCCCTCCAAGACACGTGGATTCTTTTTCGCAAATTTCATATCAATTTGTCCATTTCGAAACATATGCTGTGCATATGCACAGCCAAGATATTTAACAAAAAAATGACTCATATTTCGAGCACTGGTTTTTCAGCGTCCTAGAATTCAAAATTCCATGAGTTTTCCGTGGAAAGAACCACGCGAATAATGATGAAATGGTCATTTAAATCCAGTTGTTCGAAATAGTAGTCATGTTCGGGATTTGAGTTAAAACGGTACAGTATCAAATTTGAATTGTAAATTTAAAAAAAAATCATGGGTTGTACTCTTTTGTACTCTTTTTTCACTTTTTGTAAATGTACTCTTTTTAGTCAACCCGGATCTGGTAACACTAAATGGTAAGGTACAAACTCGTCTTATGACAAGTGATAATATCAATGTCAATAAAGAGACACAAACTGCACCGATGAGTTTTTTGTTTAGAAATTTTAATAAATATGTTTTATAATCAAATAATTCTTACATGTATACATGTAGTTTCAAGAAACACCGTCTTCAACACAATTTCAACCAAAATTCCAACTAAATGGAATAGTACAACTCGTCTTATGACAAGTAAAGACATTCCACTGAAAGCTTAAAATAATTTTCGTATCAAAATTCCCGCTTGTCGGAATCATTTGATTGTCCTACATCCACAACGGGACAGCGGTATCTGAACCTGGAACTGCAAAGGACGCCGACTGTAAAATAACAACCAAATGTCAACAATAACCATTATGGCTACCGAATTCCGAAAACCAACATCCCGTAGCAGCGGGCGTCCATCCAGCCAATTGTTGGCAGCTTCTTTACTGTTGTATTGCACAATAAACTCCAATAAACGGTCACAGCAAGCTGCCCGTACCTAATAAAAGAAATACACACAACCTCTTTGGGTTTTCTTTCATCCTGTTCCGACCGACCCGACCCGTTGGAATAAACCGGGGTAAGTAGATCTGATTTCTTTTCTGAGCAATAATGTCTACGCACCTTCTATTTATCGACGCGGTTTGCGTTGACTTACGAGTAAATTTCCTCATTCTTAGGATGATTCTTCGTGACACAGTATACTGTTTACGATCACTAAACATTGAACCGCTCATAATTAAATCTACTCCTCCGTTTATTTATAATCGCAACAAAAAAAATGAGCGCCAGATTGTCGCCTAAGAAAAACATACTACCAGAAAAAAAGCTACTTTGATATTTTTGAAAATTCGGCCGCCACGTGGTGGAATGTGGCGATTAATGCTTTGATGGTATGTGCTATTTGTACTGCGGATACATTTTCCACATCTATGAAAGCCTTGGCGATTTAGGACTATTAATGATCACAAAAGTTGTCATTTTGTTGCAAGGCACAATATATGCTTTTGCAACATAACACTCAATTAAACTGACAAGCTAAAAGATATTTTAGTTACTAGATAAAGATTGTCGCTTCGGTTCCCTTTGTTCTGCTGTCCGAAACATGTGTGGTACATACCTGTCAAATCGTATGGATTTTCCTTCTTTGACATTTAGCTCCCCTATCCTCGCCAGCAAAAGATGTTCCGGACAGCGACGACAGCGACAATCTTTATCTAGTAACTAAAATATCTTTTGACAAGCTTAATCGATTAAAAATGTTGTTAAGTTGTGCCACTTTGTAATGCACAAAATGCAGATGATTTTTGTTTTGTTATTTACCGTTTATTGATGTCTTTCAATTTCAAATATTTTTTGCTGTGTATCAACACATTCCTATCGAACACGTCGAAGGACCTCTCATCGCCAATCGGTCCAAAAGTAGCACCCTTAATCTGTAAGCGTTTCTGCGAAATGAAACACTAGTTTTGTCGGTCTGCTATCGATTTGTTCTGAGCTCTGACATCATTTTCGGTGTCGGTGTCCCTTTTTACGGCAACCTGTCACACTTGTCCCTATCGCTACAAGTCGCATGCACGCACATTCGGTTCGTTAGAGCTGGACTGGAACCAGTCAGTCAGTGCAACTGGTGCAACTGGTCCATGGGAAAATGTCGGCTTCTGGAATTGGATGCGGAAAGCGAGCGCAGCGAATTGTGCCAAGACAAAGGAGAATTGTCAACAAGTCATAAAATATGTGGCAACCTGGGGCGCTTTCATCGGTGCCGCAACCTTTGAAAGTCTGCTGGCCATTTCGGGACGGTTACTTGTCTAAAGTTGCTGAGCGGTTTTTGGAAGGTCCTATTCAGAATGTTGCCATTTTTATGTAACGAACATGGAAACAATGATTTTGACTTGATACATTAATTTACATCATCTGCATCATATTTTATAGGTTGAAGGCCAGAAATAACCAACAACAAAACGCGTAAAAAGCGATAGTTTTGTTAGTAATTTTAGTTATTTTAATGCCAATCGCTTATTGTATTGTTGGCACTAATGCGGTGCTGGCTGAAGACGTCCAAAATACTAAGCCGTCAATATTGTTCAAAATTCTACCTGTTCGATTATTATGCTCATTACAAGCATCTTTATAACCCTCTATTAGACGACCCATCCACGCGCCCTCTTCAGTTTCGCTTCCTCCACAGGGTATTTTGTTTTTGCTTCGCATCCACTCCCATCCCGGACCAACCCAAGCGCGACGTTCAACGATCCATCCAGCGCGGAGTGAATGGAAAGATCACATTCCACAAACCGACCGCAAGTCCCCATTGAGTGAAGGGATGCTTAACTAAATTGTTTCGATATGTACTATTAAGCTCTCTGATGCGCTGGTAATGAGGAACTCCTTCCTTTTCTTAGGACTCCGCCACCACCGCCGGAGATTGATGCACCACAAAGGGGGTTTGATTTCTTCCCAGAGAGTTCACTGTTCACACATACGCTTATTTTAGGGGTGGGAAGGAGGAGGCCTCGGCTCGATGGAGTGGCAAATCGATTCCTCCTCGGGGTTCGGGGTGTCGTCCTATGTACGACGAGATGTAGTCATCGGGTTCGGCCGGCGCGCTGACTGTGTTGAATGAAATTCCGACCCTCGTGGCCGCCCATTGTCTCGTCCCACTCACTTTCGCACACAAAGAGAAAGATCCGCATGTGAAGCAGCTCGCCGCGTCGCATCGACTTGACTCTATTTAGTGCGAGCGAGTGTGGTGGCAGCAGAGCTGAAAAAGGGGGGCAGACATTTTCTACCGAAAAACCACCAAAACTTTCCAGCCCTCCTTCCTTCCTTCGGCTTTGGCTGCTCGCTCGTTGAAGGAGTCCGGCAACCACGACCACTAATATGCGCATTTTGCTTTCTTTTGTGCACCCAAGTACAAACAAGTGGGAAAAAGGGGTGTCGGGCGATCCGCAAATCGGCGAAGGGTGCGGAGTAAATCACTGACTGACTTGGTCGAAGCTCTCCGTCCCATCCTCCCGTTATGGTGCGGTTGCTCGGGCTCACGTAGCCGGGTGTTTGTTCTTCTTTTCCTCTACGCGTGAGTGCTCCACAACCTATCACAAAAGATTCGGAAGACGATGAGGTTTTCAACATTTTCATCACTATCAATTTGCTCGTTAAATTCAATAGTAATTTTCCAACGGAAAATTATAACTATTATCGTCCCTAATGTGGGAGCCACCGAAGTAACGGATGAGAACAAGCTTGCCCGCGATGCTCTTCGAATGAAAGTTTGGAAGGTGAGTTTTCATTCATATCGGTATAGTGTAGAGTTTAGTTACCACGGCAGCGAAGTACAATTGAGAGATTTAATAGGTTTTAAAAGTTTATGAAAAACCACAATTTATCAAAGAGTTAGGGCATCTTTAGTAGAGTTATAAATTGTATCGAGCTTTTTACGCTAGCTATAATCTTGACGAGGGATAATTCAATCTTGATAGATACTGTGAACAGTTTTCATAGTTTTTATCAAAGTCATTGGACTTGATTTTGTTTATCTATCTGTCACGAATTTTCACTTAGCGCAGTAGATGTTTTTTCTTTAATACTCAGCAATTAACAAGACACCAAATGAAAATGTAGCGGGCTCCCGGTCGCCTGTCACATTACATCCAGTCATGAAGGGAATGTTGTTTTGTTTTGAAATCCAAATATTATAAAAGCTTTAAAGGATACGTGCTAATACGGAGACTAGCCGATAAAATAATTATATTGTTTCTGATTTTCGAGTTAGAAGTAACATTATTGAAGAAGAAACAGCTTGTTCACAATAGCTTGATGCGCTTTCATGAAATAAAAATTCATGAAAATTTGGCGAAATTCCATTCATTGTTTATGTTTTCTATGAAAGCGGGACAGAGTAAAATGTAAATATCGCGTGACGTCTCTCAATGAAAATGAAAATCTCAGTACTGCTGGTTGGTCAACAGCGGCCGATGTGGTGTCCAAAATAGAAAAAAAATCGAAAAGAAATTGTTCTAAAAATTTTGTCTCTGGGGGGCGTCCAAAACCACTCCCGAGGCTACGCCACTGGATACAACCAATCAAGAACAGCTATGGCAGCTAATGAACGAACACGGATTTCGGGATAAGCTGATACGGTTGATCAAGGCGACGATGAATCGGGTGATGTGCGTAGTTCGAGTTTCAGGGGCATTCTCGAGTCCTTTCGAACGGAACAGAGGATTACGGCAAGGTGATGGTCTTTCGGCACGCCAAATGCTGGGTAAAGTGTACCATTGGTACTTCGCGTACCTGAAGGAATAAAATAGACCTCATTTCGCGGTCCTTAGCCTCTTAACCAGCAACTCCTATCCCTACCTCCTCATGGCGCTGGCCGGGATACAAGCAACCTTAGGGAAGATCGGTTAAGCAACCCTGTTGGGACTCTAAGCAAAACTGTGCACACCATGCTGCATCGTGTCAGCATCGAGAAGGCAGCCCCTTCAACGCAATATAGATAGCGCAACCCTGTTAAGGTAGCCTACCGAAGATTCTACACTGTACCAAGAAAAGCAAAAGTACACCCAACCGGTGGTTGTTAGATTTTCTAACAATTCTGTATAACAATCTACCAAAACCTGTATAAGAACTGGGCATATGCGAAATTGCTAGATTCTTATACAAGTATTGTATAAGAATCTAACAATTTTGTTAGCTTTTCTTACAATATTTGTTTGAGAGCTTACATTTTTTGTATAAGAATCTAACAATTTCGCATATGCCCCGTTCTTATACAGGTTTCGGAAGATTCTTATACAGAATTGTTAGAAAATCTAACAACCGCCGGTTGGGTGTAGAGCAAACGGATTAATTTAACGGCAACAGACCCGGCAACAAATAAAGCAAATATACTCTATTACCAATATAGTCCACTCTTGCTGATTTGAAGGGACAACGCAGTAGCGCCGCGGTGTCACAAAAGGCAAGCAATGTATTGAAGAGACATTCCGAGGGGTGTTTAAACGTATAATTCAATATGCAACATAACATTTCGAAATAATATGCAAGAAATCATCCCATGACCCCATTTTGATATTAATTTCCAAAAATTGTAAAATTAGTGTAATTTTTGCAATTATCGCACCCCTTGGATATCGTTTTCAGGCGTTAGTTACCTTTTGTGACGCAAGATGGTGTGAATGTGTTGTCTCTTGCCTAATATATGGGGATTTACGAAGTGGACTATATTGTTAATATACTATATTTGAATAAAGGACAACGATTGGAAAGTCGGATCTTGGAAGGTGAGAACTTTGAATGAACCCACACGTGTTGGGCTCCTGGCTCGTGAGCCTGCAGAATGTCGGCGTGATTGTGGCAGCAATCCAGGAAAAACGGTGGCCCAGAACTGGAGAACGTGAATTCCGGGCGGTGGATCCCATAGCGAACACGTCATTCAAGTACCACATCTACTATAGCGGCGGTGATAGAGCAGAACGAGGAATTGGCTTCATGGTGATCGGAAAGAAGATGAAGCGTGTTATCGTGTGGAAGCCGATAAGCGACCGCATTTGCGTGTTGAGAATGAAGGGCAAATTCTTCAACTATAGCCTGATCAGCATCTATGCCCCAACGAACGATAAGCCTGATGACGTGAAGGATGAGTTCTATGAGAGCCTACGGAGAGTGCCCAACACACGATGTAAAGATTGTCATTTGGGATGCAAATGTGCAGATCGGAAGAGAAAGTTTCTTTCTCCCTGTCATCGGTATGGAAAGCCTTCGTTCCATTACCAACGATAATGGTCTGCGACTTGTAACCTTTTTTTTTTACTAATTTTATTTGCTAATTATTCAATACATGCATTCATCTCTTAGACTAGGTGTTCCGTGTTTTCTTAACACTATCATCCTTATTTGCTATGTCATATTTTTAGTTATTATTTATACATTTCAATTGCCTCTGGCAGTTAGAATTATTTTCCTCTGGTTGAATTGAACCATGTAGGAATTACAATGTTTTCAACTTAAACTAAACTTAACCTATTTAATACAAAGGGTACAAGGAGTTAATCGTTGCAATAGAAGATTGCAACGATTTTTGTCTAAAATTGGAAATTATTTTGTTGGACATTTGTTGCAATGTCTCAATATTAGAAATTCTATGAAGTTCATTGGTACTATACCACGGAGGCAACTTCAGAATCATTTTCAGAATATTATTTTGAATCCTCTGAAGTGCCTTCTTTCTGGTATTGCAGCAACTAGTCCATATTGGCACAGCATACAACATGGCAGGTCTAATAATTTGTTTGTAAATCAAAAGTTTGTTCTTAAGACAAAGTTTTGATTTTCTGTTTATAAGTGGATATAGACACTTAATATATTTGTTACATTTGGCTTGAAGGCCTTCAATGTGATTTTTAAAAGTTAATTTTTGATCTAGCAGAAGTCCTAAATATTTAGCTTCGCTAGACCAATTAATTGGAACCCCATTCATAGTGACAATATGTCTGCTAGAAGGTTTCAAATAAGAAGCTCTCGGCTTATGTGGGAAAATTATAAGCTGAGTTTTGGAAGCATTCATGAAAATTTTCCATTTTTGCAAGTAAGTGGAGAAAATATCTTAATTTTTTGCAATCTACTACAAATGATACGATAAGGCTTCGCCATTTTGCGGAAAGGACCGTGTCATCTGCAAACAAAGATTTTTGACACCCTGGTGGTAAATCAGGTAAGTCAGAAGTAAAAATGTTATACAATATGGGCTCCAATATGCTGCCTTGGGGGACCTTACAGGTAATCTATCAGATTTAGAATTCTGATAGTTTACCTGCAGTGAGCGATCTGATAAATAATTTTGGATCAGTTTAATAATGTACAGAGGAAAATTAAAATTCATCAATTTTACAATCAAACCTTCATGCCACACACTGTCAAACGCTTTCTCTATATCAAGAAGAGCAACTCCAGTCGAATATCCTTCAGATTTGTTGAGCCGAATTAAGTTCGTAACTCTTAATAACTGATGAGTGGTTGAATGCCCATGGCGAAAACCAAATTGCTCATCAGCAAAAATAGAATTGTCATTAATATGAACCATCATTCTATTTAAAATAATCTTTTCAAACAGTTTGCTTATTGAAGAAAGCAAACTGATTGGGCGATAACTAGAAGCCTCAGCTGGATTTTTGTCCGGCTTCAAAATAGCAACAACTTTGGCGTTTTTCCATTTATCTGGGAAGTATGCCAATTAAAAACATTTGTTAAATAAATTAACCAAAAAGGATAAAGAGCTCTCAGGAAGTTTTTTGATAAGTATGTAGAAAATACCATCATCACCCGGGGCTTTCATATTTTTAAATTTTCTAGTAATAGATCTCACTTCATCCAAATTAGTTCCCAACGAAGGGTCAAAAGCATTCTCTTGATTGAGAATGTCTTCGAAGCTCCGTGTAACCTGATCCTCAATTGGACTAGTGAAACCTAGACTAAAATTATGGGCACTCTCGAACTGCTGAGCAAGTTTTTGAGCCTTTTCGCCATTTGTTCATAAAGTTTTATTTCCCTCTTTAAGCGCTGGAATTGGCTTTTGAGGTTTTTTTTTTTGAGAATTTTCGTTAATTTACAAAAGGGTTTCGAACTGGGATCCAACTTTGAGACATTATTCTCAAAGTTGATATTTCTCGGAAAACCGAAACATTTTTCAATTTCATTTTGCAAATCTCGTCAAATAACTTTCAACGCGGGATCGCGAGTTCTTTGGTATTGCCTTCGCATCACATTTTTGAGACGGATCAGTAGTGAAGATCGTCGTCAATAATAATGGAGGGAGTTGAATTTAATTTCACATTTAGGAACTGCAATACCTCTGGCTTCGACAATTAAATTTGTCACAGATACGAGAGCATTATCAATGTCACTTTTGGTATCGAGAGGAATATCAACATCAAAATTCCTATCGATATACGTTTTATATAAATCCCAATCAGCTCTATGATAATTAAAAGTAGAGTTGATTGGATTGTTAATGGCTTCAAACTTCACAGGAAGGTGACCAGAGTCAAAGTCAGCATGAGTTACCAATTGGCTGACTTGAATCCGTTAATCTAAATCAAGTGTAGAAGGATTTCGACTGGAAGAAAAACAAGTTAGTCCATTGGGATATTGAATAGTATAATATCCCGCAGAACAATCTTCAAATAAAATTTTACCATTGGAATTGCTTTTAACATTATTCCATGAAAGGTGTTTGTCATTAAATTATTTGTCATTAAATTTTTGATTTGTTGCGAGTTAGAATTTGAAGATCAGCTCTCAACAAATCCCTCTGCTGCCTATTGCACTGAAAAGGCAAGTAGGCAGTAATAAAAGAGAATTGTCAAAAATTTGTTTCAACAGAAACTCCCAAGGTTTCGAAAACTTTGGTTTCAAATGAAGAATATACATAAATTATGTTTGATACGTCTGTCAATGACAAGAGTCTAGGTATTAAATATGTTTCAGTTATAATGGCAATATGCACAGAAATGAAACTTTGCCTGCCTGCAGCGATGCTTGCATAGGAAGGCATGTTTGAGAAATGAGAATTCGACGAACTGTTCGTTACTCGGTGAGAGGTAGGAGCAAAATTTGTTCTTTGATTGTGGTGGGTAGTGGCTTCCTACTAAACGCTAAGGCACACTCTGCGCTTATGAAGTGGGAAACTATAAATGAAAGGATAATCGTTGCGAGATTTAGAACACGGGTCCGAAACCTTACTAGATTCCAATGTTATGCGCCAACCGATGCTGCCGATCTGCAAGACAAAGAGAACTTCTACAGTCAACTCAATGCCGTCGTAGATAGAATTCCGAAGGGTGATATCAAGATCTGTTTGGGCGACTTCAATACACCCGATTCTTTTTTTACACGGGGGATGCGTTCCGTGTAAAAAAGTTTTCAGTTCAAAATTCGAAAATCCGTGTAAAAAAAGTTTTATGATTTCTCGACGAATCATGCAAAATGGAGCAACTTTGCAAACATTTTGTATGGGATTTTTTTTACACGGCCGTGTAAAAAAAAATCCGTGTAAAAACATAATCGGGTGTATGAAGATCGGATCCGACAACTCGAACCATGAGCGCATTATGGGACGCCATGGTCTCGAAGAATTGAGCGAAACGGACAGCTGTTCGCAGAATTTTGTGATAATAACGACGTGATGATCGGGGGTTCGCTCTTCCCTCATCGTCCGGTTCACAAGATCACGTGGGTCTCCCGTGACGGCTTTACAGAAAATCAAATCGACCACATCTGCATCAGCCGAAATGGAAACGGAGCCTTCCTGATGTACGGAATAAATGTAGTGCCGATATCGCGTCTGATCATCACCTCCTCATCGGCAAAATACGCCTGCGCATTGCGCGGATTCGTCGGCAGGGGGAAAGAGTTGGACGACGATTCAACACACGCCGACTGGAAGATGCCACGGTGAAACGGTCCATCGTTGAAGAACTGGAGACGCGTGCTGCAGATATTCCGGAAGGTGGCAGCGTGGAAGACCAATGGACCGCCATCAAGAATGCCTTCATCGCCACCAGCGAGAACAATCTGGGCGAACTGCGCACCCGGAGAAAACAAGGGATCACCGATGAGACCTGGAGGAAGATAGAGGAGCGAAGAGAAGCCAAAGCCGCGATATAGCGATCCATAACCAGAGGAGCCAAAGTCTTAGCCCGTCAACGATACGCGGCTCTTGAGAAGGAAGTAAAACGCTCATGTCGACGGGACAAGCGAGCATGGGTAGACTCTCTGGCCGACGAAGGAGAGAGAGCCGCCGCAACCGAGTACATTCGTCTCCTCTACGATATCTTAAGCGGGGCGATCAGTTATTGACCGACCCAACTGACCAGCTGAAACGCTGGTTCGAGCACTTCGAACAACTTTTTCAAGTGCCAGCCAGGCCATCACCACCTCAGCATGTTCTACCTAGGATCCGACGTATAACACGCGTCAATACCGAAGCTCCATCACTGCTAGAGATTCAACCAGCCATCCAAAGCATAAAATCGAAAAAAGCCCCAGGGGTCGACCGCATATCAGCCGAGATGCTCAAAGCTGACCCCATGACATCCGCTCAACTACTGCATCGTTTATTTGTAATATCTGGGACACCGCAACTTTTCCGGTCGACTGGATGCAAGGTATCTTAGTGAAGGTGCCCAAAAAGGGTGACCTGACTGTATGCGTATGACTGTATGCCTCGCATACATTATGTTGCTGTGTACCGTTCTCAAAGTTCTGTGAAAAATTATCCTAGCCCGGATTCAGGAGAAGATCGATGTGACTCTCCGGCGGCAGCATGCCGGATTCCGTGCAGGAAGATCCTGTGTGGCTCATATTGTCACGCTCCGCATCATTCTGGAGCAGGTCAACGAATTCCAAGAGTCATTTTACTTGGTATTCATTGACTACGAAAAAGCTTTCGACCGTCTCAATCACGAGAATATGTGGGGCGCCCTGAGACGCAAGGGGGTTCCCGAGAAAATCATCGGCCTCATCGAAGCACAGTACAAGGCCTTTTCGAGTAGAGTGCTGCATAATGGGGTCCTGTCTGACCCTATCCGGGTCGTAGTTGGTGTGAGGCAAGGATGTATTCTATCACCGTTACTGTTCCTCATCGTAATCGACGAGATTCTGGTAGGTGCGATTGACCGTGAACCAAACCGCGGGCTGTTATGACAGCCTATAACCATGGAGCACCTAAACGACTTCGAATTGGCGGATGACGTTGCACTCCTCGCGCAACGACGCTCTGATATTCAGATCAAGCTCAACGACCTTGCCGAGCGCTTCTCTTCGGCAGGTTTAGTCATCAACGTCAACAAAACCAAATCGTTGGATGTAAACACGGTGACTTCTTCCAGTTTCACAGTAGCCGGGCAACCAGTGGAGATTATGTTGAAAGCTTTCAATATCTTGGTAGCCAAATGGCGTCAGACGGCGGTACCAAGATCGACATAGGCGCACGGATCAAGAAAGTAAGGCCTTTGCGAGTTTAAGAAATATCTGGAAAACAGGCAGATAAGTGAACGCCCCAAAATACGAATTTTCAACTCTAACGTGAAATCTGTGCTGTTATACGCTAGCGAAACATGGTGTGTATCAGTGGAGAACACTCAACGGCTGCAGGTGTTCATTAACAGATGCCTGCGGTATATAATTCGGGCCTGGTAGCCTCACAACTGGATCTCAAACAACGAGCTCCATCGTCGTTGTCACCAGAGGCCGATAGCAACAGAAATTCGGGATCGGAAGTGGGGCTGGGTCGGCCACACTCTACGTAGGGGCGGAAACGAAATCTGTAAACAAGCATTAGACTGGAACCCAGCGGGACATCGCAGCAGAGGCAGATCCAGAGGCTCTTGGCGGCGAAGCCTCAATATATAAATAAAAGAAGTCGACCGAAATCTTACCTGGCAACAGGTTAAAGCGATAGTTGGGCAACGCTCAGGATGGAGATCTTTCAAGTCGACCCCTTGCACCCCATGTGTTCCCCATATACTTCTACAACAGTGTGGCAGAATTCCTCTACAGCTTGATTTGCGGTTGATTCCCCGATCTGAATATAATCGTCAATGGCGTCCGAAGCAGTTCCATATGCAAGCTGACGTACTGCTGCTGAACATTTCTGCATACCGCTCAATCCTGGCTTTCCGGCAGCGTTACATTTCAGCCTAAAATAGGCATTACGAGTGGTTAAATCGTCGAGCACTCGCAAAAACATCTCCTTCGGCATCCGGAATCTTCGCTCGAACAAATGATCTGGATACATGGATGTAGATAAGAAATAGTGGTTGAAGATCAACTCGTGCCCCAGAGTAAAATTTCGTGCAATATTACGGCGACCAGGTATAGAACCCTAACGTCGTTTGTTGTTGTCACAGTCTCCTATAAACAAAGAAAAAACACTTGATTAGAAAAAAAATGAAAAATAAGCATATAAAGTGAATAAATGAAGTTGATGTTTACCTTCAATCATTTGGAAAATGAAGTCGAATTCCGACGTGTCTTCGAAATCGTTCATTACAAATTCATACCATTCGTCAGTCATTTTCTTTATAACTTCCACAATAAATTACGTAAATTACAGGACCACGCGACTTTTGTTGACACTCTTGTTTGCGGTAATAAACACTTCAAGCGGATAACGTTCGTTAACACGGTTAACACAAACACATTCGATCTTTCCGAATCATAACAATATTTAAAACTGCTGCTGAAGACATCGTCTGTTTGTTATATATTTGAACAGCGAAAAAAATATAACTTTACGAAAAAATGAAACTATAACTACATCGCTACTAAAGATGCCGTAAGAGCTTTTCCATATCCTGGAAAATTTTCCCGGTTTCCAATGACAATCTGAAGAGCCAAAACAAAGGTGCCGTTTGCTCTTTAGCCAGACTCTTCATAAATATCGGTGGAATACCGTCATGACCAGGGCCTTTCCCAAGTAACACCGAAAACATCATTATTAACGAAGATCTAATAATGCTGTTGAATAAAGGTCGGGAAAATGAAATACAAAACATGTTATGTTCAAGGAAAACTATGATAAGGTTTTTGCAAAATAAACAGTAATTTGTTCAGAGAAGAAGTTTCGTACTACATTCTCACAACTTGCTGATAACATGTCAATTTTTGACATTTGTTTGGTTTTTTTAGATGTTTCGTTTTACATTCTCACAACATAAACATGTCTACAGGAAGATTTTACGAACAATGTCATAACATGTTCATTTTTTGACATTTGTTTCGTCAGAATATATACCACAATGATAGAAGTTTAACGTAATTTCAACATCTTTTAAGATCAATGTTATGAACGTTCTTCATCGACCCTGTTTTTTTATCGACAACTCGCCATATTGTTTTTCTTTTGCAGATTCGAGAATTTGTTTACATATCAATTTCAAAATTATGCTTTGGCATAGTTATTTTTTCTTCAATCAATGGCGGATGAATTTAGGAGAAGTAAAATGAAAAGTTAGCCAATGAAACATGAGCCGCATATAATGTTTCGACCGAGGCTTCGAAACAAATTTGATTTATTTATTCAGTTTGTATATGTTTATTAATATTAATAAAATGGTGTTCATCATTTCATGCATGCTTGTTTTCATTCGTTTTTTGTATAAAATTTATTTCTTTGAACGTGTTGGTCAGCATTTTTGTTTTGGTATTCAATTTGACAGAACCATGTTGAAAGTCGGTTACTGAAAACATCCTTAGTACTTAAGTTTAGTCTTGTGAATGTGCAATCCAAAACAAGGTTGCAAGTTGCAACTGAAAGACGTTGAAAATATCGATAATTTTTGCGCTGTTTGGGTCGTGTGAAAGTAATCAAAGCAGTTTTTCATACCAAAACGTAACAAACTATATGTTCGAAAGATGTATTTTTTACACTCATACAACAACACGTGTTACTTGGGTTAGATGCATCTAAGTTTTTTAAAGCGTTTAGAATATCGTTTACCATGATCTGATTAAGGTGATTATAGAATGAAGCCCGTGGTGAATTTCAAATTCACCACACGTTTATCTACATACATTTCCAAAACCCCAAATCTGGCGTAACAGTTTTCGTACAGTGTCGAAACTTAAATTATGATTGTTCAGCATAACTAAGCAAACGATCTACCATTATTTCAGCCCCATACGCGTTATGGTTCATTCATCTCGTGCTCTTGAAAAAAAAAATATTTGAAAAACACGTGGTTTACAAAATGGCCGATTTCTGGCTTCATTCTATAATCACCTTATCACCGATATTCCAAGCGAATTCTGGGATAAGGGCATAACATCAAGGTCGCGATCTTGTTTCGAAAAAGTGGTGTATATTTCTTGGAAGAAATCTTCAAAAAGATTACAAATATCTTCCGAGCTGTACCCGACGCGTTCATCTAAATACATGGGTGACGAAAAAATGTCTGATTTTAATTTTGATTTTACGTTTTTGAAGAAGTTCTTTGGGCATGACTTTATTTCGTTTTCTGTTTTAGTATTGTGCTCTTCAAAAATTACACCAATTGCTAGTTTTAATTGTTTGCAGATGCCTAAATATTTTTCCAAATTTTCATTCGAATAGCTTGTAAGTTTTATGTAATTTTTTTTATCTGCCTGTTGTACCAAATTGGATATTTAGAATTTCCGCTTCGTCGTTTTCTTTTTTGGAACCTCGTCAATAATAATATCAACAATTATCTTATAGAAGACGTCAACGGAAGATTCAATATTACCATCATTCTCTGAAATTTGCTCTACTTGGCTTATGTCTTATGTGTCATAATATGCTTTATGTTATTCAAGGACTTCTTCAAAGTTAAAAGTCACAGTCGCTGGGTTTTTGATACTCCACACGGTGCAATGTTTCGTTTTTCCATAAGGGATTCAATGATTCAGACACAAAGAAATCTTCTTGAATATTTGTTATTAGGAGAACAAGGTAACAGTTCTGCTTATTTTTAATGTGATTGATTTGGTTAAGTCCTAGGGTAGCAGTTCTGTCAAATATAAGCATTAGTGTTTGATTTTCTCCAGCGACTGGAAGTAGAATTTGTTCGTTCTCTGAATCTGGAATAAAGTCAGTTGCTGATTAAAGTCTCCGTCAATGTGTACTTTAACTTTACGTGGAAGTTCCGATAAAATTTCTTCTGTAGTTTTTAAAAAGTTTTCATAAGATGTTGTTTGCGCATATTCCGGTGGAAAACACACAGAGGAGTGAACATAGGTTTCTCCTGCAATGTTAGATTTCACCCAAACATACTCAAAGTTTTCATGGTTTTTGCCTTTTTGGTAGTTTTCTATTCCTGACTCAAATTTTGTAGAGATTGTAATTAGAGCTTCACCGATAGGCTTTTTTTTAGAATCTGAGGAATCGCGATCGTCCCTGAATTCATTAAATCTGCTTCCAAAAAGTTCTTCGCTATTCACGCTTTCACCGCAGTTGCCAAAATAACCGAGAAGGATGAGCATAAAATGTTATTATGAATTTCTTTAATTTTAGTTGGGCTTTTCATGCGATTGAAATTTTGACAGTAATTTCAGTTACATTTTGTTCTGATGAAGAACTTGTTGGAAGTACGTTGGTTGTTAAAATATTTACCCCGTCGGTCGATACGATAGGGGGCGATTCAAATATGACGTCCACTACTTTTTGAGATTTCTAGACCCCCTCCCCCCTCCGTCACGCTTTTTTGTATACCTAGTATATGTAGTGTCACACAATCTTAGACCCCCCCCTTAAATCTGTGACATCATTGTTGAACGGTCCCTAGTGCTACTTTCTTCAGCCGAAGAAGGTGTTCTGCCTTGCAAAATTTGCGGGGGAAGGAGAGTGGTATTTCGTTGTGCTCTGCCGTAGTTGTTGCAGGCGATGTGTCCGCTCGCTGGACAGATATTGTCGATATGACTGTAGATCAGCTGCAGCTTCAGCTGGCCCAATTCCGTATTCCTGATGAACTTGCCTGAATATATGATGTAGATGTTCTGGTGCCGTCGGTTCGTTGGAGTCATTCCTTTGACGCATATATTAGCAGACAGGTCCTTCATGTATGCTAAAAACAATCGGACAACCTTCATAATCCTCGGGTCACGTAGTCGGGCTTTAAGTAACGGCCGTCTCCTTCGGTGGATTGCTGAGTCAGACGGACGATGGATGGTCTCATCGGATCTAACTCAAATTGGCCATCAGGATTCGGTAGTTGTATTTCCTGATGTTGTTGTTGAAGATTTTGTTCTTGTTGTTGTAGTTATTGCTGGAGCTGTTGTTGAAGGCTTTGCAGATTTCCGATATTTGGTGCATTCTGTTGGTTGGTGGAGGTGTGGGTTTTGTTTTTTGGCCGGGTCTATCGTTTCACCTTTTTTTTAAATTGATTAAAGATTTTGAGCTGCAATTGGGTGATCTGTAAATGCTGGGGTCCGGAAAATTGATGCTTTGCCATTACAAGTAGTTGTTTGCCTGTAGGTTTGTTATTATTGTTGTTTTTGCTGTTGTTGTTGTTTTTGCTTCTGATGGGGATTGTTGGTGGTCAGTCAACGGATTATTGGTGAAGATATTTCTGGAAATATCATGCTGCCGGTATTCTTCCAGTTTTTTTTCCAGTTCGGGCTCCAGCTATATTTTTTACCTGACAGAAAGCATTTCCAATCAGCTTCATTTAGATGTCTAACGCAACTTCCCTTGACTTACGCTTCGGCACTTAGTTTCACCATTTTTGCGCGTCGCTCAGGAGATAGATTTTGTTAGTGCTGTTTTGCGTTTATGTTAAGTGGAGATTGTGGATTGTGAGCCCCAGCAACTAAATTAATTTTGGTAATGTTTTTGTCTTGGGATTTCTCTGCTAGTTCATCCGCCAAAGTCTTGTCTCGTCGTGAGTGGCAGCTAAGTTTCGTAGTTAGAAAGCAGTTTATGGTTAGCAGACAATGTGCGCTCCATGTCTTCTTTAATATTGCAGAAAGTTTCTGATAAATGTTGCAGGTTTTGGTCAAAGGTGAACTTTTCCTGACAGTCTTGATATAGTGGGAGCATGAAAGTCCACAATACTTCCTCGTGATTGCGCTGCACTCCTACACATGCTGCGTGAAATGTACGTCTGCTGTGACATCGCCAAAGAAAACGATTATCGTGTTGTGCACAGTAGACTGGCCCAGGAAACAAAATGTTGTCGAATTCCACGGAGCACCCCCAGGATTGTGTCTTTGGGTGAGAAAATCAATCCTTCAAAATTTCAGCTCAATCGCTTGTTGCATAAGCTGGCGCATTTGAATTGAAGTTTGTATGGCGATACCAGCCAAAATTTATACGAAAATACACCTCCGTCACTCATTTGATCTGGAAATTGATTCTGATTTGCTCGATTGAGCTCAGAATTGCAAAAAAGGGAAGTTGGTATGTTATAGGACAATCATTGTCATTTTTTTGTGTTCACTTGACCGCACGCAAGCCTTTTTAGTACCCATTGCTACCCTTTACGTACCAACGTCAAAAACAAATTTGGATTGATTTGATTCGGTATCAGATAAATTGAACATGAATAAACAATGAATAACATACATATTTACTCCCAGATATTTGCCATTTGAGAATATTCACTATTTACCACCACTAGGCTAGCTATTAGTAGTAGAAGTTAGTGCCTAATTAGGATAGGTCATGCTATGCCATATCCACCATATCTATCTCAATACAAATCATAAAACAGAAAGTTGATGACTGTCATAAAGAAATGTTTCATGTGCGATTTGTATTATTTTAAAAGTAAATCGTTCGTTTACTATCATGTTTTAAGGATTTTCGATCAATACTCACCACTCCAGTTTGTAGAACTAGGTCACATCCCATTAGAACACCATCAAAAATCGTCTGCCTCCTACAAACTACCGAATGTTGCCATAACACATGGCAAACTATCATCATCATCCGTTTCATAATCGTCATCAGTGGGCCGCGACGTCGTGCGTCGTCGCCAACGTCATTTTGACCGTCGTCATCACGCCACCATCATCCATTATTACCGTTCCTGTGTGTGCCGTGCCACCATGCACCATCAAACAAACAATAATAGCCGGTGCAAATGAGCTCTACAATGCTCGCCGCACTCAGCTACCCGGGTCCGGTTCGGTTCGTCTGTCCATCCGCGTCCGCCGCATATGACCGGGGCCAGAGGTCCACAACTGGATCAAAGGAGAGCGAGCGAAATAGGTTGCTTTGTGCGGCAACGAGCCTACCTATTGATTGGTTGTGTGCGTGCGGTTAATAAACTGTTTGGGTGTCGGCCACGCCTGCTTAAATATAGCCTATCGCGATTGGACCCTGCTATTAATGCACGCACACTGTCGCAGTGACGGTATTTGGCTGAAGTACACGCGCGCGTTAACTATTGTACAAGCTGGCTGCAAGTGTGCGGCGCAGTGCTGAGATTTTGTCGGTGTGAGTGCCAGGCACTCTGTGAGTGGAAAAAGTACCGAATCATCGTCACCTTGTTCGTCTCGTCGGCACCCTTCGTCGCTCCCGAGGGTAGACTATATGCGAGGATTATACCTACCGTGTGCGGGAACGAGAGGTGCGAAGGTCATCGGCGACTGATGGGAAGCAGATGGAAAGGGACAGCCTCATCGCTGCGAGCGAGATTGTAGTGTTTTTTTTAGGAAAATAAAATAAAATCAAAAACTGATCTCAGTTGAAATTCGTCTGCCGGATGAGAAGGGAAAAACGTACAATCTGTAACCTATAATTATAAGTTTTTTCTTCGTTTCGCGTTCAGTTGGGCTTTCGAAGGCAGATCGGCGGCAGGCGCACTACGCTACGACGACGTGCCTTGGCTGTGGAGAGACTGGAAGTGCAATCGGTCTGAAGAAGAGAGCGCTCGTCTGCGAGCGTGTGTATGTGCGTACGTGTGAATGTGTGTAGCGTATTCGGGTGCGCTTCGGCTCGCAGCAGTAAACAGCATTGCGCGATAGTGTGCGAATCGATTTTCGGGGGCTTTCGCGCCGCGGCATATATCCTCGCCTCTCTCTCGCTCGCGCCTCTCTACTGCGCCCGAGCCATACCCTCGTGTCCGTTTTTTCCGCACGCCCCGCGCACCGTTCCCACACCAGGATCTAATGAACGCCAGTGAGAAGAGGACTTAATAATAGTGTTTAGAGTTTAATTTCTGCTTCTCTCATCAAGAGCATCTCGGCAGCCGTAGCAAGCAGCAGCAACAGCAGCAGCTACAACAACTCGCGGATGCTGGAATAACCGCGACCGACCGTCCAAGGTATCCAATTTTGGTGGGTCTCTGCGAAGAAAAATTGAACACCGCGCGCGCCAATCTGCGGACCAACGGCGCTCGGGCGGACAGACGGACGGAGTCGATTATCCGGCCCCGGGTAGAATTACATAGTGTTAATCCCCTTTCGAACGGATTTTGGCGTGTTTTACGTGCCCGCGATCCGGCAGAAGAGTGCCCTTTGTTTTACGCCCTCTGCTGCTTCGGAACCAGTGTTGTTTGTGCGTTTTTGACCATCGTGTGAACAGATTCTGACCCACTGTCTGCCGCTGCAAAGTGTGTATCGGGAAAATGTGCTGCGTGGAAGAAGCATCCATCCGTCGTAATTAATGAGATTAAATGAGCAATCGTGTGCGGATTAAAGTGATTGTTAAAGCCGTTTTGAGTCTTGGGCTGAGTGCGTCGGGTGATGAACAACGATTGACCTGATTGCGAGAACGTTACGCACGGCAGCCGAAGAAAGTGTGTTGATCCAGGGGTTCCAGGGATAACCGGGAATTGGAAGCAAATCGCGGCCGGAAGCGCAGAACATTTCCTCTCTCGGAGCAGAGGGGAGTTCCGTGTGAGCCCTCAAGATGATGGCCTCACCGAGTTTCATGACCCAGTATCATAACCATCATCAGTGGAACAATAGCAGCCATCAGACACAGGTTAGTATGGATGGGCAGTATGGGTAGTCGAGGAACGGTAAAGTTTGGCGGCTGCATCGACTAACTGTCGTTGCAAATGGTTGTCGTCGAAATGCTCGGGACAGTCTGTTGTATTTGAGGGCGGAAAAATCCAATCAGGGGGATTAGCTGGGGTGTACCTGGCGGAATTTGTGTGTACCTCCGGAGTCCGTTTGAGGGTGACACCTGTGCTGTGTGGAGTTGATCCTTCGAAGTTATGAATGAAAACGACCGTTAGGATTTTTATGGGCTGTGTAAAGATCTGCCTACCTACTTGTTAATGGTTGGTGTCTTTCGGTAGCCTGAACTTGATTGGAAATTTACAAACTTTGCAGGAGGATTAGGAGTGTGTTGACGATCCCACACTGAAAATATTCCACACGATTAAATAATATTCTTTTCCACGTGAATCTAACGTGTTTCAACAGGCCTTATTTTCATCACTGAACCACGTTGATTTCACAAGAAATAAACTAAAATCAACAGTACTTGAAAAAACTGTTTATTACAACGTGTTTTGAACATGATTCTATGTAGCTGTCATTGAAGATGGCAGTAACATGGCGGCTATCGAATGTCTGCTGGAAGTCAGAATGAAGTTGATTACTACGGTATCAAGTTTTTCGTGATAGCGTCGGTTATTTAATGATTTCATTCAAGGTTATACTTCATTAGTTTATCTACAAAATGGTAAGTTTACACTAGAAGCCTATTCTGAAACGGAATAATGTATAAATATTTTTTTTAGATGAACTTCAAAATTGAAAATGATCAAGGGCGTCCACTTGTGTTTTCTTGCTTCTGTGGGCTACATCGAGCAGAACATATCCAGGCTGGAAAAAATCAGCAAACCCTGGAAGCTTTCATCCCGGATCCATCAACCACCAGAGATAGTTCATTATATATACATTTTATATTATGTACTATAAATTATGTATAAAAAAAAATGTATTAAAATATCTGAAAATCAAACAACTTTGCTTCTTTATGATTCAAATCTATGAATAAAACGGCGCCAATATGCATTTCGACGTTATGCCACAACAGCATTTCCTTGCAATCTAACGTGTTTTTCATATCAATTTTCACTGTTGGTCAATTGTATCGAACGAATCATGTTTTGACACATGGGACTGGATTTACACGTTATTTTGCCATGCTTTTCAACTAGTGAAAATTCACATGTAAAACTATTAGCATGAGCGTGTAGAATATTGTCAGTGCATTTATAGCCACATTATGGGTTTTTCAAAACTGATCTATTTACTTCGTGCAATTATTGTCTGAGGTAGAGATCTCATTTCATTTCTATCAGATCGTAATTGTTTCAATACCATTTTTGAGTGTTTTAGTATTGGACATTGACTATCTGTTCAAAACGTTAGATCTACCTGATTAAAACCTAGATTAAAACTAATGACGTTTGTTTTCAGGAAATAAACTCAAGGTATTTCAATCGTCATTAAAGATGCGAATCAGCCCAAAGCTGAACACATAATAAAGAAGATAAATACAAGTCATTGACATTTCTAATGAAAACTGTATTTTTCAACAAGCTTCTCTGCTTTAAAATTAAACCCAAATGTTCAGAGTAACTTTCAAAAAGCAACCTAAATGTCCAAACTAATGAATCAATAAACATGTTTTTGAAAAAGTCGGTTTTGACTATTGGATACTTGGCAATAACAAATTATTCGATATTTCAAATATTCAACCAAAAGCATGAAAGTTAACAAGAGTCGCTTGGTTTGTCTGACATTGCTTTCCATCTTGCGAATTGTGTAAACATAGCCTTGAATTACCTGACAATTGACCTTTCCCGTCAAACAATTTATCTCGTTTTATTATCTCAGTCGATTCTTTGGCTTATTTAAGGTCAACTTTCCCAAAGAACCCATATTTTTTGAAGCCTCTAACTATTATTTTTAAAATCGAAAACAAAAAAGTGATGCACGTGTCAAATTCACCCGATGTTCGTTCAAAATCGGGCCAATCTAAAAAAAACAACACTTGTTCTATTTTTGTTTTAAATTTTAAAAATACTTAGAGGCATAAAAAATATGGGTTCTTTGGGAAAGTTAACCTTAAATAAGCCAAAGAATCGATTGAGAGAATAAAATGTTTTGACGGGAAAGGTCAATAATGCTACGTTTTGACAAGACAAGTGAATTGAACAACTCAGTTGAATTCAATTGACTTGCCAAAAGTTGAACATATTCTTTTCGTTCAATTGAGTTGAACGAAGGTGTTCCATCCTTCAATTCAAGCGACTTGTTCAATTCACTTGCCTTGTCTAAACTTAGGATTACTCCGAAATTACTTTTTTTTTCTATTTCTCCTGTCGTGTCATCGAGAATATAAATCTGCTCTTTTTAACCACCAAGCTGGGATTCTAAATTCTAAAATATTGAAAGCACTAGATTAATTTTTTAGTCCTATTGGCAATTTAAAGTGAGGTTAGGTTTCAAAAAATTTCAAAACTGAAATCAATATTTACGCTTTCTTATCACTTCAATTGACCTTTCCCGTCAAAAATTGTATCTCGTTTTATTGCCTCAGTCGATTCTTTGGCTTATTTAAGGTCAACTTTCCCAAAGAACCCATCTTTTTAGAAGCCTCTAACTATTATTTTTAAAATCGAAAACAAAAATTGAAAAAGTGCTGTTTTTTTAAAGATTGGCCCGATTTTGAACGAACATTGGGTGAATTTTTCAGGAATTTTTATTGATTAGATATCGTAGAAAGAGGATCCTAATTCTAAGATTACATAAGCGGTGTCGACTTTCAATTCAAAAATTATTTATGAATACGCACAGCAAGTCGGAATATCTCCTTATTTCGTAGGAAAAATATTGTACGCATAAAAAAATCAACTCCTCCGCTTATTTTAGTCGCAACGAAAAATAGGCGCCAGATAGTCGCCTAAGAAAAACATACCTGAAGAAAAAAGCTACTTTGATATTTTTGAAAATTTAGCCGCCACGTGGTGGGTTATGGCGATGAATGCTTTGATAGCACGTGCTTTTTGTTCTGCTGAGAAATTTTACACATCTATGAGAGTATTGGAAAATGATAACAGAAGTTGTCATTTTGTTGCAAGGCACAATTAAAAAAAAATCAAAGATTACCTTTCTACTTTTATTAAACCAAGATCTTGGAGATGGATCAGTTCCCCCTCAATATTTTTAAACATGATTTTTGACTGCACTCCAAAAATCGATTGTGTATCAATAAAAACAACCATTTACAGACTGTCACACATCAGTAAATCATCATTTCACTTTTATGCATTACAAACTACGTCCACCGTTAATCCGTCAGAATCAAAGAATCAAAATCCGTACAGCTATTTTTGAACTGAATATTTGAATGAATTGACTATTCTACCGCTGTGAATAGTTCAATACGCACCTTGAAAAGTGATCCCTTTGATTTACATTTCGTAGATCTTATTTAGTTCACTGCAATCTTTAATCATTTTTCACGGCGAATATGCAAACGAATGGCACCTGAAAATCCGCGTTTGCTGGGTGGCGACTTGTTTTTTTTTAATTTTTGTTATTTTAATTTCCAAGCCTACTTTTCATTTCAATGGCCAAAAAGCTTACTGTCAAGTATATGAACAGGATAAAATGAATTATTCATAAATTAATTACTTTAAACCCCCTTTAATTTATTGTTATGATATGAGGTGGACGGATTTCGGTCCCTCACGGTAGTGTCATTTTTTTAGAATAAAATATGGTGAAATGCATTCATAGACTTAACTTTCAATAGTGAATACAAACTGTAGAAAAGTCCTATGGTCCTAATTCCAAACAGCTGAAAACGAATTTCATTCCGTAGATATCATTTTTTAAACTTCTTTGTTTTCGATACTGAAGCAGGGGTACACTTTACAAGTTTGAAAAATGAGCGCGTCACAATAATGTTAGTTTTGGGGAACCGAAAGACTCGCGGTTTGGTTGAGCTTGTAACAATTAAATTCTTTCAATCATTTGAAGGTACGGACACGTTGGATGTTCTATTAGATTCGGTCACATATTTACTATACAGTTATATACAGTTCTATTCCCTTTTTAAATAAAAGAGCAGCGGATTTCTTTTCGGTTTATAATCTCATAACGATAAAAAATAATGAAAACTTTCATTTTGAGGTGATAAACCGCAGAGAAATCCGTTGCCTGGCACTTTAAGTCGACGAAGAGAATCCTCTCTTGCGACATTCGCCCTTTCACCAAAATAGAGCTTGAAATATGATTCCCCAACGAAATTGTCCACCTTATCGTTAGCGCAATTATGATCTGAAACTGTTAAAACCATGTCTCGAGCCGCTGTTTCGCCTGAATTCATGGTTCTTTAAAAATGGGGTTCGTCCAATAGTTTTTTTTTAAATTCCGGATATCACTACTTCTATTCCAAGATTTCGGTGTTTTATTAACGGACTCGGGACTCGTCAAGTCATCTTCGGGTTCTCAACATTATCCAGCAATCACTAACCTTATTGGACATTAGAGTGGGGCGTCATGGTCATTTTTTCAAATCAATGGTTTTTCGAAGCCATTCTGGGTCCTGAACAACTGTGCAGAATTTGGGACCGATTGGTTGCTTCCTCGCTTTCCGCATCGCGTTTGAAGTTTGTATGGAAATTAGTATGGAAGAACGTATATTTTTGCATTTCTACTACTAGAGGTTTCAGTTCATCGTAAACCAAGTGGCACATTGCGTTAAAGTATAACCCAAAGGATGCCGGAAAACTTTGCTGAAGAAGGCACGTTGCTGGAACGTCCACGAAAAAGTTATAGCGCTTCGAAGATTGAGTGTTCAAACCATATGCAAAAAATCGTTTATTCTGCCAGCACTGCCGAACTACGTAGACCAATAATTTAACTGAGTGTTATTTCAAAATAATTGATCTTATAGGGCTTTAGAGCTAATGGGAGCTATCCGGAAGCATTTCACAAAGAAAAAAATCCGACTAGAAGAAAGATGGGTTTTGCCCTTCGATATCCATAGGTCGTCCGGTAGTGCTGGCAGAAACATTGATTTCTTGCATATGGTTTGCACAATCAATTTTCGAAACGTAATAACATTTTTTGTAGACCTTCCAGCTACGTACCTTCTTCGGCAAAGTCTTTCGGCATCTTCCAGACTATATGCTAACGTATTGAGTCACGCGATTGATGATAAATTGAAGCCGCTAATAGCAAAAACGTAAAAAAGTACGATTTCCCATACTAATCTCCATGTAAATTTACAACGCGATGCGGCATGCGAGGTCGTAACCAATCGAGCCCATATTTTGCACAGTTGATTGGGGTCCCAAAACGATTCAGAAAAACCTTGATCTCACTTGATCGGACGAAGTTTGCGTTTTTCCATACAACTGCGCCCCACTCTATTGGACATGGTCATAAATAAAATTTCGTTCGCTCTGGCTGCTTACTGAATACATTCTATTCAATGGAGTATCCAATTTTCACCATCTACCGTTTCTTGCTTATAGATTATGTTCTGATGTGCAGAATTCTTTGAATCTATCTTCAAAACCCACTGAATGGATTAAGGTATGAGTACATTTTGATGTATCCTTATTTTGGTCAAGTTATTTTTCAATTTTTAGCATCTTTAATCTGTAAAAAATAGACAATAAATTTGCATTGCACTATAATGTAATCTTTTGTAACTTGTAATGCTGCTGTGTACAAAATTTTGGAAATATTTTAATACGATTAAATATTACGAGTACGACAGACAATCTCAACAAGTGAGTTTTAGAAATCAGTCAAAATAGCGAAGCAAATTTGCACTGTTAATCGTTAAAAATGACGTTGCTTTACCATTTCATCTCATAGTGCATAGCCAAAAAAAAATCCAATTTTTCTTATTTATCAGTTTGTCTTGCGTGAACGGAGTTGGATGTAGTCTACTGTTTTCCATGCCTTATTTATCTTTGAAAATTTCGTAGAGATTTCGTAAGTGTTTTTTTTTGTCTCAATCCTAGAAATTTTGTAAATTTAGATAATGCCTCTAGCTTTTAACCAAAGGGCTTTTTTCGTAAATAACTGCAGATACACGTTGAAATAGCGGTTAAATAGTAAACATTTAGGCTGGCTACTGGAATAATGATTGAAATGACGATTTTTTAGAACAAAACATCGAAATAATATTTCTATCAAATTCTTCGTATAATGTTTTCTTATGGACAATGTGAGGGGTTTTATTAATGTCCTGGAATTATCTGCAATAGTTAGTACTAACAGTGTGGAGGATCTCTACATAAAGGCGATTTTCCCTACGTTAAAAAACCATGCATCCAGTTTAGGATCCCAGTACTTTTTCCAATGTACTTGAAATACCTTATTTCATATTTCACATATTCCTGTGGAGTTTCACAGGTTTCTGGACAACAGTGCCTAATTTTACATAATTTCGGTAATTTTAACAGTTGTACAATGTTGTACAAATCACACAACATCCGTGGAATAATTACAGAACAGTTCTACTGTTGAGAATTCAGGGAAATACGCAGTGTGATATGATTTAGTTTCATTTTATAACTTGAAGAATTATTTTCGAAGAAAGATACACATTTGTTACGCAAAGTTATGCACAGAGAGCAATCTCTGAACAGTACAAATTGTGTTTTGTGCACATACAGGGACACTAAATGTTTGTTTGTTTCGTGAGGTCCTGGTGATCTCAATAAATAAAAACATTTGTATTACAGTTGACGTTAAAAACAAACTAACGGTACAAGCTTTCTCAACCAAAATCAAAATAATTTGGAACATTCCAATTTTTTTTACCAAAAGTAGGATAGAATAAGTTTATTCGAACATGGAAGATTATCAAAATGTCACGGATATTCTGTCGATTCCGCTAAATACTCCACTCTAACTTTCATCTACTCAGTAACTGAAAACTTGTTTTTCCATCTTTTTCTCTCTAACGGAAATTTTACTCAATTTCCGTCAAAAGAAGCGGGACTACTCATAGTTTTGAGTAATCCTGCTTTTGTTGGAAATTGCGTTAAATTTCTGTGGGAAAAAGGGAGGGCATGTAAAGTTCATATTTGTTGAAACTTTTGTTATTTAATTTATTTCGTTATTTCGAGGTCAGGGTTCCATGAGGAAAGCATTGTGAAACCCAAAAAAAAAACTCTTTTTCGTGCCACCCAAAATACTATTCTCAATTTAACTTATTTTTCTTTTAAATTAGTTTGATATCGTTATGCGCAGAGACATTGTAAACCGAAATAATATTTACGCATTTTTATCACTTCAATTGCGTGAAAAAGATTTAAAAAAAAAATCAAACATTTCTGATTGATGCTATATGCTTAGGATGCATATATCATCGTTGCAATGATTTACGAGAGCTTTTGACACTTGCTTCTGTTCGGTATAGCGCTCGACTTCTCTCTCTAGAATAATATCTTATCTCGGCCTTAATTCGCCTGCTTTGATTGCGCGTACATTGATGAGCGTTCACTGCAGTTTTTGACCGTCCGCCGATTATGTGCCGATATGAGCAAACAGATTCCGCAATATTACAGTGCGACATTAGGTCAGACTCTACATTCTTCTCCTTGCCAATAAAAAAACAAAATTCTATTTTTTATGATATAGTGTACTTTTTTAAGATATAGACGACGATACTTTTCAAGATTGTTAAGACCTATATCCAATAGGAACCTCAATGTGTGGTCCAAAAGCATACAGCATTTGCGTTACTTATCCAAAACGATTTGTCGAATGAAGTTGAAAGTGAATACACGTTTTCTTATCATGCGATAAAAATCAGGCATTTTTGCGCTACAGAACTTTTCTTGTCTCGTGTTTTCCGCGGACTCGTATTCTTGTTTGGCGCTTCGGTAATAATCAAACTCGCATCTTTTCGACTTGCGCTGCGAAACTTTTCCGGACTTGCATTTCTCCATCTAGCGCTACGGAACTTGTCCAGACTCGCATTCTTGTATGGCGCTTCAGTAAAAGCCGGACTCGCATCTTTTCAATTTGCGTTACGGAACTTTTCCGGACTCGCATTTTCCGCTCCGGAGTTTCTTGCTTTTCAGTCGCTTTAAAAAAAATGAACATCATTCTCACAAAAATATCTTACCGACTGCGCCAAATTGCAGAACCTTTACGAAATTGTTGAATATTTACGGGAGCTTTTGACACTTGCTTCTGTTCCGTATGGCGTTCGACTACTCTCTAGGATAATATTTTATCTCGGTTTTCGCCTGCTTCGATTGCGTGTACATTGATGAGCGTTTAGGGTAAATGATGTATCTTGGACAAGCGCAGGACATTCATTAGAAAATATATCGAGATTAAATAGTATAAAACAATTGAAAACCACTAGGTTCATCCAAATACATAACCTATGATTAGTATTGTGTCTCCATTGCCCAATTTTTGAGTAAATTACGTTTACTAGGTGTAAACTGTGATATACTGCGAACTGAAATATTTTCTTTTTGGACATCAAATATATAATTTCGACATGGAAAATGCATATATTTTGGACAGAGTCATTTTCTCATGATTAAAAAATGGCCACCTACAGATCTCAATGGTATGACTTACCTACACGTATCCACATTCATTTAAATGCATTTATTTGCTTAACTGACATAGATTAAACCAGAAATTAACATTGTTTCGCAATCTTATCGATATCATTGAAAACAGCCTGAAAGTTGGCAATTAATGGTTCATCCATGTACTGTACATGGGGTGACCAATAAATGTCTGATGCATAAAACATAACTTCAATTTGGTCACTCCTTTTTCATCCGTCTCAAGTTCATGTTAAGCGATTGGAATATGTTAGTATCTCAATTACAATCAAACTTTGGCCGCAGGACCTCAAGATTGCCGTTTGAACCAATTTAAACGTGTTTCAGGTGCATGTTACGAAGAGTTCTATAATGCATGTTCTCCTGCATACTGGCGTCCAGCAGGCACTTTGGTAGAAAGCTATACATTTTAGATAATTTTAAAGATAAATAATAGTTGATTTGTGAATTCTCATCAGGAGCCGCTAGAGTTGAGGTAAAAGTATGCAATGATCATACTTTCGATAAAAAATTTCCTACACATTATCTACAATTGATTGAAGAAGCTCAGGCTTGTCCAAAATATGTACATGTCCAAAATATATCATTTACCCTACTGCAGTTTTTTTTTCGTTAGCCGATTATGTGCCGATATGAGCAAACAGATTCCGTAATATTACAGTGCGACATTAGGTCAGACACTACACCATTAAGCAATTTTAAAAGAGAAAAGATGTGTAACGGTAATTTAGAGTAAGACGTTAAAATAAGCTTAATTAAAAGCCATTTTCAACCTAGTTATATCCTAGTTCTCTTCGAGTAGTGTAGGAACTGGTAAATAACAAAAAATCTTCGGATTTTTCTTTAACTTTATTAAAGAGACTTTCAGTCTAAGGCTGGCTCGTCTCGTAATCATCGGATCTGTTTAACATTTTTCCATAAAAAATTTGAGCAAAATCCTTTCATTTTCACTTAAATTTAACGATTTGCGATTCTTTCGCCACACGCGTGAGATTTTCGTTCAATCCGTTAAAGACAAAATAAACAACCATGCGTTCACCATTATTTTACATGAAATTGAATCAATTTATACCACCATTCAGGCATTTTATGCCAGGCCCCTTTTTATAACATATTTTAAATCTATATACATGAAAATGAATTTCTGTCTGTCTGAACCTTATAGACTCAAAAACTACTGAACCGATTGGCATGAAAATTTGTATGCATAGGTTTTTGGGGCCGGGGAAGGTTCTTAAGATGGTTCGAGGCCCCTCCCTCCTTTGAAAAGGGGGGCTCCCATACAAATGATACACAAATTTCTGCATAACACGAGATTTAATCAAGCAAATGGAACCAAATCTGGCATATGGAGGTTTTGGAAGGGAAGATATGGTTCTGTGATGGATCGAACCCCGCCCCCCTTCTGAAAATGGGGGCTCCCATTCAAATGAAACAGACATTTTGACACAACTCGATAACTAATCAGAGTGTAAATCGATTTCAGGCGAAACGAAGTTCGTCGGGTCCGCTAGTACAACGTATTTTAAATGCGATACCTGGAAAGTCACAAAACCTTGGTGGAAATAGGAGATCAATGTGAAAATGAGCTGATTTAATGGCTCTGATTTGAATGCTCACCGAGAAGGTTCGTTTATTTTTACAATAACAGTGAAATGCTTCATATCTGTCCCTCGAAATGACATTCTAACATCTTGTTAGAATGTCATTTCGTGGGACAGATATCAACAATAATATTGAGTTTGTTATTGAAAAGTAGTTATATAAAAATCGCCAAATATTTATCTATTATTGGATCTATTGTGTTGCGTTGCGAAGCGCTGCGCTTTCTTACCCCAACTGCTTATGGATTACTATTTGTTTTTATTTTAATTAATAAGTAACCCAATTGGAGGTCCATAATGACAAAGCATTAAAGGAAGGGGAGGAAATGATGATATGACATCAACTTTAAGACTCAACTTAAGACGCACTCATAAACGATAAGGAGTTGGATGGTTGGTGGTTCAGGAGTATCATCATAAGCAAGTGATATTACAGTCAACTCTCTACATCTCGATGTTCTATATCTCGATATCTCTCCCTCTCCCAGTTCCTTCAATCTACATACATATGGGCTTTCTACATCTCGATAACCTCCTTATCCCGTTATCTCTCTATCTCGATGTGTTCTGATCAAATTTTGCTCAGGATTCACTCTCCATATGTCGATATGTTCAAATTTTTAGGCTACTAGACCATCTTTGGACAATAACTAACACATCAACAACAAGAAACGACATTTCTCGCTTAACTTTTCAAAAGGACCTAAGTAACATTTTTTTCATGAATTAATTTGAGTACTGCAATCAAAAGCTTTCATTTTTTTATGTTGATTGCGCTATTCAAATTAAATCATGAAAAAAATGTTACTTAGGTCCTTTTGAAAAGTTAAGCGACATTTTTTTGTTGTCCTTTTTCATAGCAACGAGATTTTTTGGATCTAGTAGTCATTTTAATTTTCCTTCCATTTCCCGATCTCTCCCTATCTCGATGGTTCCTTCAATATCGAGCTGTGGAGAAGCGAATGTATAAGGTTGAATAGACGTTAGGAGTGACCTTGCTAAGTTTTTTTTAACTCCATTGTGATTTTCCTTGGATGAGGCGAAGCTATTATACTTGCCCTGGCTAATTAGCGTAGCGCCATTGTTCGATCTCTGGAACGAAAAAAGTAAAATATATCAAATGCCACATTCTCCTATATGTGTTTCCAATTAAATTCATTAACCCGTATGATTTTCGTAATAAGCCAGAACCAAATATGTGACCTGATCTCACGTCTTTAGAGACACTAAACTAACTAAACTAAACAAAAAAAAAACAAGGTACAAAAACTAGCTAAATTTGACCTTTGATGCGTTGCAGAATGCATTGAAACAAGATTTTCAGATTTGTTCACCTCGTGTTACTTGAGATTTGTGCCCCTAAAACGCGAAATGAGGTTTAGAACGACCCTTGTGGCATTCATTTCTGGATTCTACCGTGGCATTGTCTTCTACAAATTGCAGTAATTCTAGAATACCAGAGAAGGGGTTTGTAATTTTGCAGCGGAAAGCGACTGGTCATGGTTCCTAGTTGCATCAATGCCACATCAAATGTTGATGTTGCAATTCATAACGGAAAACAATCAACTTGGGCGATGAGGATTGGCATTCCCATTCATGTTTACAAAAAAATCATGTACAGAACCCTAATAATATCAAGTACGCAGTATATATCAAACATTATTGATAAATTTTATTCTAAAGCTTGTTACAGGTATCGTAAACAGTAGATAATTGGTTAAGAAGGGAATCCAAACGACATCATCAGTCAAATTAAGAATATTTATTCTCAAACGTTAGGAGTTTCCATGTTCAAAATCAACCTTGACAGAGTTAGCCCCAGCAGCACACATGTTCCACGTAGGTAACTGCAACTCACATGTAACTAGACTTGGTTACAATCAAGTTGCTGCAACCAGTTTTGCCTGACTTGTGCTGCTGGGCAAGCCAGAGTGGGCAAGCCAGAGTAAACGCGACGTGCGATGCGATACGACAGTGCATTTTGACAGCCTGTTGATAATATTTGTTATTCTATTACGTGATTCGCGTCGCGTAAAAAAACCGAACTTCCTATTTGTGAATTCACACACTAGTTGATCGGACCTTGTCGCAACAAGAAGCACTCTACCTTGGAGTGGATCGAATGACCTTCGGAATCTCCATTAGACTATGGTCGGTGATTTGAAAGATCTACATGGGCTTTAAATGGACATTATTTGTAGAGAATTGGTACCGTTTTGGCTCAAATCCCGAACATGACTTATATTCCGAAAACTGGCGTTTAGGCACCCTTAAACTAAAAATTCCATCGGTTTTCAGTTCTGAGGATCAAGATCACAAAATTTGTGATCATTTAATGAGTTCAAGATCCTATGGAGAGAAGTACACAAATAAAGCCAAAATGGCCATTTAAAAGCGAGTGTTCGGAATATGAGTCATGTTCAAAACGGTAGAATAGCGATTGGATCAAGTCATATCAAGAAAAAACAACTCTGGACCTATTCGGATCAAGATATATCAATTCATGAAGTGGGTCTATTGGTAGTTTGGTTACATTGGTTGAAGTGTTAAGGCCAATAAATTATTTACAATTTTGAAGTAGATCAATTGCCATCATTACTTAAATCCCTTGATGCACATTCTCGTTTTACCAGATTATATAGACCCAAAAGAAAAACACAAATTCAAAATATTATCGAGTCTTCAACGACTTTGCTTGATTTTTCCATCATACAAGTGTCTAACACTCAAAATCAAAAATGTCCCATTCCATGCGATCATTATGGTCCGTTTTTGAACCTCAAGTAGTTTGCTTGCATAAAGTGAGAAAATATATCTCAAATTTAAACACACTCCCTATTACTACTTCCGAGTATCTATTATTTATTTCGGAAATTAGTTAAACGGTTGATTACGGATGTAGTCCCCGAAGGAATTGTCTGTTAAAAGCTTGAATCTGAAACACTTTGAACCGGTGAATTTGAGAATACGCCAAGGTTTTTTTCACATTGTTTGATTTTAGCCGATTGAGACCTTCAGCATCGACTTAACTTATTACCCCACCTTCGACGGAACTGGCAAAGACGCTGCTTCGTTTTTCTTGTTTTAATTTATTTTTTTCATCACAGTTGACCATCGATTTTCAACTGTTCCACCTAAGTTCCGTGTAGACTCTTTTCGGCACAATAAAACTGTTTCCAATTTGCGTATTTGTAAATTTATTTTCACAATGATTTTTACATATATTAGAAAATAAACACAAATTCATAACTGTTTGATATTCAGGTGCCCGATTGTTTTGGAACGCTCTTCAAAGTGAAAAAGTCTTCGTAAAACTGCATCGGACAGTTAGTGACAGCGCTTGTCTGAAAGCAGATGCTTTTACATATTATCATATGGTCGGGGTTCAGCCAAACCGCACCAAGCGGCTTTTTGACTGAATTGTGATATTTTGCTCACAAAAGGAAAACGGAAAGCATTTCAAGTCAATTCATGCGTACATTTGTTATAGGAGATCCTGTGATTAGGTAAATCTGTTACACGGGGTCCTCCTTAGCCGTGCGGTAAGATGCGCGGCTATAAAGCAGAACCATGCTGAGGGTGGCTGGGTTCGATTCCCGGTGCCCGCTCTAGGTAATTTTCGGTTTGGAAATGGTCTCGACTTCCCTGGGCATAATAGTATCATCGTGTAAGCCTCATGATATACGAATGCTAAAATGGTAGCCTGGCTTAGAAACCTCGCAGTTAATAACTGTGAAAATGCTTAATGAACACTAATCTGCGAGGCGGCTCTGTCCCAGTGAGGTGATGTAACGCCAATAAGAAGAAGAAGAAGAAGAATCTGTTATACGAAAAGTTTGGTAAAAATGGAAATTTTTCATTGGTACTTGGTGTAATTTGGCTGAACCCCGGCCATGTTATCCTCTTTGCAAGTCCCGTCCCTGCTGACAACGAATTTGACTTCGCATTCGCATAAGTGTATTGGTCTACTGTTTGTCTAAGCACAGAAGTTTACGATAGCGTGAAAGATGTTTCTCAAATTTTTCATCGTCTCCTGTTAAACCATTGCCGTGGTCAGAATACTATATAGATATATATGTAGACATAGAAAGAATGTCCAATTCAATCCAAGGCCTCAGAGATCCCAGCTAACAATCCCACACAAACACCGGTAATGCCAATTTGAGAATTACAGAAGAAAATAATATAAGAACCAAGAAATGTTTCGGAAAGTCCGGAAGTTATTCAACATTTAGAGAAAGATTCCCGTTTTGTACTTTGTTATTTGAAATCCAACTTCCAGTAGAAATGGAAGCAGACAAAGAATAAGATTTTCTGGAAAACATAAAGCAAATTTGTTTACATTGCCAAACAGGTAATATCGATCAGGTATGCTTCCTGTTGGGTACCGCCCCAGGGTTGGGTACTTATGGTTTATGATTTAAAGCAACATTTAATCGTCGTCAGTGCACTTTCAACAATTGTCCTCTGGTGAAATTGTCACTCCTCCTGTTTCGATTTGTTTAGCAGTATACAGTTTATGAAGTACGCCTTATTTGAAGCAGAATCGACTTCAAACATAACATCATCATCATAATGCTGACTATGGTAAGCGTGCATAACGATTTGGGTTTTGTAACTTTCAGTGCTTCTCACCCAATCTTGCGCAACACCAAACCACATCACAATGTTCGCCTTTGTCTCAGTTCAACCCTTCGTGATCGGCGCCCATAAGGTTCGCACGTGAATCGAATCGACACCTCCGCCAGAACAATAATCAAACAAACACTAATCGTGGCCTCGTTTTAACTCTTTTCTCTCTATCTTCTATTTCAGCTGTCACCGCTCAACATCCTTCCGTATCAGTATCCCCCGCAGCCACCCTCCGTCAGCAGTCTCGGCTCGGTGGCATCGCTCGGTTCGGCGGGACTTTCTCCGACGCAATCGATCGCCTCCTCGAACGGTTCCGGTGTGGGCGGAGGCGGAGGAGGAACCGGTGCCGGTGCCAGCACCGCCAGTAGCAGCTTCAGTACGACCGGTGGAGGCGGTTCGAACGCCGCCAGTCCAGACACGGTGACCAGTGCCGCAGCAGCCGCCGCTGCCGTTGCCGCCACTTCCGCGTACGGTTTCGGCGCGATGGTCCAGCAGAGCCCTGCGACGGCGGCAGCGTTGGAAATGACCGCAAGGTGAGTTCACCCCCTCGAACTTGTAAAAACGCTAGATTGTAATGGTGAATTTTTTTTTGTTTCATCCACAGGTCGCAACAGATGCACTATCCATCGTATCAATACCCGGCGGCCAGTTACTACAATAACATGGCCGGCAATCCTTGGTTCGCACAAGAGTCGATGTACCAGGGATGGCACGGCGAAGCGTACGGGTTGAAACTGGAAGATTATTCACACCAAACACAGGCACAGCGCCGCTGTGCTCGTTGTACCTGCCCTAATTGTATCAACGAACTGTCGGGTCTGCCACCGGTGGTCGGTCCGGACGAGAAGGGGAAACGGCAGCACATCTGTCACATACCGGGGTGCGAGAAGATCTATGGCAAGACGAGTCACCTGAAGGCGCATCTTCGGTGGCATACCGGAGAGCGGCCATTTTTGTGTAAATGGTTGTTCTGCGGCAAGCGGTTCACGCGGTCGGATGAGCTGCAGAGGCATTTCCGTACGCATACGGGGGAAAAGCGATTCACGTGCAGTATTTGTAGTAAGAAGTTTATGAGGAGTGATCATTTGGCGAAGCACGTGAAGACGCATGAGAACAAAGCGAAGAAGATTGCGAAGAAAAGTGAAAAAGCGGAAGAGGCGAAAATGAAAAAAGAAGATACGAAGCTAGGAAAAGTGGAGTGCAGTGGGAAGCGTTTAGAAATTAGTGACAAAGGCGGACAATTGACGGTACCGAAGGTGAAGAAACTGAAGGGTAGTGAACATCAGGAAGACATTAATGCAAACATTAGAATGCCACAGATTAAGCAGGAGAAAGGGTACGAAAGTGTGAGCAAGACGATATTCTCGGGGATGGGAGACTATGGTCAGAGCGGGGGCTATCAGTCCACGGCCATGAATTACCACCACCCGTCGTACTTCCAGAGTGCATTTTTGCAGGAAGCGAGTAATCCGAGCAAAAACTTGTTCCATAATCCGTACTGCGATAGTGGCTTCCAGAGCCGATCGAATTTGTTCTCTACCTCGTTAAATAGTAGCAGCGGGTGCGACTCGCTTGATCGACGAAACAACAACAACGCTAGTAGTGAGGTTAGCAATAGTCTAGTGAAACTGGAAGAGTACACCAACAGCCACAGTCTACTGAACAACGACAACGGTGCCAGCGGCCACCAGCAGCGAAGTAGCTCCAACAACAACCTACTACCTCATTCGCAAGCTCAAGTGTACCACATCCCATCAGAGATCGCGTCCAATTATGCCGCCTATTCGAACGTGAAGTTAGGATCGGCTGCCTACCATCCCAGTCACCATCACCATCATCCCCACCACCCCCATCAGCATGCCAGCGGCAATAGCGGTAGCAGTAGTAGTGCGTACGGTGACGTTAATCCAGCGTCGCACGGTGGTTCATCCGTCAACGAATCAAACAACAATAACAATAACGGTACCTCCTCCGTGACGGCATCAACGGCGGCTTCGTCAGCCGCGGCCGCCACGTACAACATGATGATGAACAATTACACAATCCATCATCATCACCATCACCATCTCAGTCAGCAGCACCAGCAACAGCAGCAGCAGCAACACCAACAGGAGATCGAACTGTTCAAGTAACTGCGTAACTGTGAGTGTTAGGCATGGCGGCCGGGACGGCGGCGGCGGCTTCTATTGTTTTGCGCGCGCAATTTAGATACGAAGCGCCCTTTGTTGCCGTCCGTCGAAGCAACCTGTCAAAAATGTGAGATTTTTTGTGACGTTCCTTTTGTCCGTGGATCCAAGTAGGCTCGAACTGAACCGCACGGCATGCTTTGTTTTAAATACACACATTTCTCCTTTTATTAAGCTAAGCGAAATATCGCGCGATGAAAAATGTGTTTTTAGTTGGTTAGGAAATAAAGAAACTCCTCTCCCGAGTGCCAATACAAAAGCTTTAGATTTTGTTTTTTATATCTGTTGGAGAACCGAATGCGAAAAGAAACTGAAAACTATTAAATTATGTCATGATTTATTTATGTTCCTACAATTGTCAGCGGGCGAAAAGACGTGGAAAATAATATACTCACAAAAGAAAAAGGGTGGCTTGAGAAGCCACTTCGAGTGAAAGAAACAAAAAGCATGCGGATGCGAACCCATACACTCATGAACGTCATTAAAAGCGGTGAAATTAGCAATTGTAAAATATAATTAAATTTATTTATATTTTCATTAATCATCTCATACAGCCGCTTGCGGTGCTGTTGTTTTTTCCTCCGTAGTTGCTCTTTCCCACTCCGCACGGAAAAGTAACAGAGCACATAAAGAGTTACGGCGTAAAACCGGCGAGCAGTAAACCAGCCATTCATCGAAAGGTGTTTTGTGTGGACAAAAAAAAAGAACCACAACAATCGGAGATGGGGAGAAAAACATTAAATTGAGGTCCAGTGAGCGGTTAAAATCTTTTTATTCGCCAATTTCGCCTCCTCGTTGAAGCGTAACTGCCGCCGCTAAACCTAATTAATTTGTTCTTGTCCACTTTTTCCCTCCGTGTCTAGTAGCTAGGCAGGCCCGGGCAGGCCTCGAGTGAGTAATTGTATAGAGAGTAATGCCAACAGATTCATTCTGGTGGGATTGTGAGTGCGCTCGCGTGTGTTGATGTACAGTAATTTATAATTTTTAAAATTAAGTAGTGCATATAGTAGCGGCCGTCGTTTCTCGTTTTGTTTTTGTTTTCGCGTCTCAATCCAATCCAATTTCCCCGAGTCGGATGGGGGAACACGTTGTACATTTCCGTGTATGTAGCTTTGATTGCCTTTTTCCACAGACTCGTATCTTCCTGTCACTTTTTACTCTCCGTTGTATGAATGTACTATAGAAGCAAATCAAGCAATAATATGAACAACACAGTCACTTGCCCATTATCCGTTGCGGGCCTCTCCGGAAGTCCCGTTGTAAATAAACCCTAATCAACTTTTAACGACGCATACAAGTTGTATTTTCCAATCAACCGAACAAATTAAATTTTACACATTTGCAAACAATCGAAGCTCTTTGACATTTACGACATAATTAGCGAAAATGAAATAGAATCTACAAATCACAAAACAAAAACATCGATCGTAAGTTTACAGTACCTTTGAAGCGCGCGGATGATACAAAGATGATAAAATTAAAAGATGCAGAAACGATAATGAAATGCTGTTTTATGAAAACCTCAGAAAAGTGAATAGCAAATAATAATAATAATAAAATAATATTGATTATAAATAATGCAAAAGAATCTCTTCGATGTTATATAAATATATTTTATAGATTCCAATTTAAATAAAACATTCAAATGTCATTTGAAAAATAACTCTCATTCGTAGTTCAATTATGATGACAATTTCCTACTCAATTTTATTGAATGTTATCTCCACTGTTGTCCGAGGTCTTGTCTGTTGTTTACGATCGCTCTACTGTTCGCTTGTACGATCTCAACTAGAGTATTGTTGCATCGTCTGGTGCCCCTATCAGGCATACTGATAGGAATTGACAAAAGATATTTTAGCTACTAGATAAAGATTGTCGCTGTCGTCGCTGTCTGGAACATCTTTTGCTGGCGAGGATAGGAAAGCTAAATGTCAAAGAAGGAAAATCCATACGATTTGATAGCTTGGTACCCACATGTTCGGACAGCAGAACAAAGGGAACCGAAGCGACAATCTTTATCTAGTAACTAAAATATCTTTTGAATTGACACTCTGGAAAAGCGACGTCGAATTGCACAAATAACTTTTACTGCAAAATTATTGACCGGATTCATCGATTCATAGATAATTAGCCAATATCTACGTACCGGAACGATAATGAGACCACGGAATTTTCTCTTGAAACCCGCATGACAATACGGTTGACATAGACGATCCGTGCAATGGCTCGCACTCAACACAGATACGGATTGCTACTGGGTGGTAAGACGATGAGCGATGGGCAGTGGAGCGATGGCGGTAGACGGATAGACGTGAACTAGACGTGAACGATGACGATGAACTGATGAACGATGAACGGGCGGAAGAGGCGATGATGGACGGTAGACTGATGGGCGCGATGGAGCTGAGAATATGGAGCGAGGGATGGAGCGATGGAGCGATGAGACGATGGGAAGCGAGTGGGCGAGTGGAGCTGATGGACGTGCTGATGGACATGAATGATGACCGATGAATGATGAATGATACGGATGGAATGATTTGAACTGATGGCGAGAATGATGGAGCGATGGAATGATGGGCGGGTAGGACGATGGGCCGATGGACGGATGGAGATGGCAGTGGTGATGGATCGATGACGATGGAACCCAGTGGAGCTGATGAGAGGCTGGGGCCAGTGGGCTGATGGAATGTGGAATGATAGACGATGGAGCATGGAATGAGACGATGGACGTGATGATGGATGATGCGATGGATGATGATGGAGCGATGGAGCTGAGTGATGGACGAGTGATGGACTGATGGGATAGACGATGGCGAGGAGCGATGGAGAGTGATAGTAGATGATGATGAGAATGATGAGATGGCTGATGAGAATGATGAATGTGATGAAATAAACAATAAGAACAATGAACAACAATAAGACAATAACAAAAGCAATAAACAATGACAACAATAAGCAAAACAATGAACATACAATGAAAAAGCAATAAACAATAAACAATGAACAGAGCAATAAGATACAATAAGCAACTAAATACACAAAACAAAACATAAGACAATAAACAACTAAACAATAAACCAGATAAACAATAAACAATAAACTAAACAAAAACGTAAAAACGGCAACAAAAACAATAAACCAATAAACGTGACAACCAATAAAAGCAATGACAACAATAAGCAATACGCAAACAAAGCCAACAATAAACCGTAAACACAAACAATAAAGCAATAAACACAATAAACAACAAAATAAACAATAAAAAAAACAATAAACAATAACAATAAAAGACCAACATAAACAATGAAACAAATAAGCAATAGCAATGAACGTAAACAATAAACAATAAACAATAAACAATAAACAATAAACAATAAACAATAAACAATAAACAATTTCTTTGGCGTTTAACGTACGTAACTTCT